>NW_021163154.1:200000-342500 GCF_004324835.1 Dendronephthya gigantea | reverse complement strand
GAACGAGTATTCCGCTTTTGTTTCTTCTAGTTAAATTACAGATCGGCCGCGATTTTTTTAAGCTTAATGCATATTAGGGCATGCGTGTAACAAAGATATGAATACTAACTATGATTAGTTTTATCAAAGTTAATATATATGAAATGCTATATATAATATACATGGGACCAAATTACTGCGCGATGATTGGAAGTTAGACTCATTGATTATTCATGACTTTCAAAATTTTTGTAATTCGGTTTTTGCAGTATCTACCGAATATGAGCGGGTTTTGTGATTGGTTTTGTAACAATAGTGAAGAGTGTTTATGATTCGTTCTATTAGAAATTAATTTCTATAGTTCATTGTTGTTATCATCAACCAATAGCAAAGCTTGTTCATATAGGTACGTACCGACCCGGTTTTCGGTTTATATAGTAACCATTATACAATTAATCGTGGCAGGCTCGGTGATAATAATAATTTTGATAGAGGTTGCAGTAACGGAACGTTGCATGAGGCAATATTAATTTGTTTTAATATAATTGTTTCAGTATAAATTTCAGTATTGAAGAAGTTTGGGGAATCAGTGCAATTACATACAAACCATGTCTATGTTATCAATACACAATTATTACAATGCATTGTAATGGATAGGAATGCATTTAATATAATGTCCAACTCATATGAGCGGTTTATTGAGATTATGCAGTACAGACATGAGTGAGACTTGTCTGATTGGTTTTTCGACGAAGCAGACGTAGTGAACGTAACAAAAGATTGTATAAAGCGTGCATTTGCGTAGCCAGCCTAAGGAGTTGGCTATCACAACTAAATGTAGCCTTTCTCTTATAATAGAAATCAAAAGAATCAGTAGCAGCTGCTGTTGATTTCTGTGATGATAACAGAGTTGAGACAGTCTTGAAAAGATATCAAGTTGACGGACAAAATGCCAAGCTATATTTTGAGAAGGTAAATCTCTAATCTCTTTAATTTCATGACACATTTAGCTATTGTATTTTGGATAATTTAATTTTCATAATTCATTTTACTGATTAGTTCTAAAATTTTACTTATAAAATATGATTGTGTATCGTCAACATTGAAAATGATGTAAAACCCGCTCTGCGCATATTTTCTGCTCAAAAAGACTAACGCCTGTATTCAAAAAGCTCACTCACACTCAAACTCATTGAGTTGGAGATCTTAATCTTCTCATAACGTTTCAATGGCGGTATTTTCAGCCGAACAGGGGCTTGATTTTCAGTGATTTATCTTATATCTTTTCATCTATTCAGAGAGAACTTTCTCATTGATCAGCATTAACAGAATTTATATGTCACACTCGATGAGTATGAGTGTGAGTGAGCTTTTTGAATACAGGTGTAAGTAACATTCAGGCTTCGCGACTTACTGTATATCTGTAAGAATATTATTATAAATAAGCTGCTTGTGGATGGAAGAAGGCGGGTCCAATCTTGGAAAGTACAATCTCTTCATATTGTATATCTTAATTATTGTAAAGAATTTTTTTGGGTTAAAACGCGAAAAAACACAGTTTGGAACAAGGGATTTATGCTGGAGATACTTAAAAATACATTTGTGCAGTTTTGGTTAATTCATTTTTTACTCTCTCCGCAGATAGACACGATCAATTTCACATTAGATATTGTTCAGAAGGCAATGGTGAAGAAAATATACCCAGTCGTTGTCAGTGTTTACGATTATTATGATACAGGTATAAAAAAATCCAGTTAACTGCAATGAAGATAAACAAGATTGGACACAATCACACAATTTAGTATTAATCAGACCTGATTTTTTACTATTTTGTACGATTCCCATTTTTCCGCAAACCTGATTTGAACTCTGAGAATTCATTTCATAGCGATTTAAAGAATAAGATGTCTTTAAACTTTTTCTACAACGTATAGTTTGTTATTTCTAAAATCATTTAGACTAATTTGTTTGTTTCTTTTCGTCGAAACAGTTTTTGTCAAAAAATTGCCATTTTGAAAAACCGGTATAGGTGATTGTCGTGTAATATACATATCGAGTTGGCTTAATCCATCAGGGCACGAAATTTTCAATTATCACCTTTGTACTAAAAATAATTAATAGTTATTTACTGGAAAGAGCGCTTTGTTAACGGTGTATCCTAGCTATGGGGATATCGACATCGACAACAACGACAATAACAAAGACAGAAACAACCGCAGTGTTAGGAATATGGCTCTCTTTCTACCAGTGAAAACATAGATAATAAATACTTTTGTTTTCAATCCTTCTACTTCAGGAAGACACACTAAAGTTTTGTACAACATCACTGATGCAGATTGTTACCAACCTAATGGTAAGAGTTTACAACCACATTTTCAATCATCCGGAAAAGACCAGTAAGCTGGGAAAACTTGTCGTATTACTAAACATCAAATGACTTGTGAAATTATTAAACTATTATTTATTAATATCTTGTCGTTGCATGGCCGCTTGACCAGATATCTACAAGCTGTTTCAAACGCTGTCCTCCCCAGTTCAACACGCCATTCAACAAAAAACGTGAAACTTGACGAAGCAACATAACAATGGAGACCTTAAATCTGACGTTTATGGGAAAAGCAAAACCGTTAATAAGAGGCTGTTTACATGATTCGCCTTAGCCGGGATTCAACGAAGCGTGAGATGACTTTGAAGCATCGAAATAAGTTTTTATGAAACAAAACAAGATTATACTCATTTCATTAATACCTAAAATTAATGTCACACTTTGTAACTCTCGAATCTCGGAGAAGCAGGCAAATAACAACTAAACTTTGGGATTTAACTACACCATCTTAAAGTCTACAACAATTCAAACTCATTGTTGATGTATTTCAAAAAGCTCGTCAGTGTGTGTTTCACGTTCGACGCCATCACAGTCCTTCTATATATATCATTACATATTATTCTGCGAACGTGAAATGTAGCTAACATACAAGTAGTATACGTTAGGGCACTCTTAGAAAAAATGCCAAGCCCGAGAATACATAATAATATAGAGTACCTCTAAATATACCCTGCAAGTACCTCGAAAATAGGGACCTTTAGATGCACCAACTCTAGGACGACGCGGACGTGAAAAAAAAATTTCCGTTATTTCCCAGTTTCACTATACAGGAATAAAAATTATAGACTTCCCTCGGTAAACAAAGTCAGAGGCGTATTGAAAGCAGCAATTATAGGGTGCTAACACTATAATTTCACGGATTACAATGCTATCTTTCAAATGCTATTGAACGAGTGCAAAACGTGTGATGTCGGTTATATTCCATAACTTAAGTATATGAAGATAGCTTATCCTTCAGTGGTCTTGAAAGAAATAGTTGTACACGCATAGAAGCATGTATAGGAAACTTTTTAATCAAATAGAAAACACTCGTCATCAGAAACTCTTGCATCCCAAGAAGGAAAATGGCAATTTCGGCTTTTCACCGACTGAAAATATAGGAAGCAAAGATTTTCAAATACTTTTATTTCACCGTCGGTTAGAGTTTTTAATGCAGAAAATTGTAAAATTATTCCTTGCCTAAACTATAATTATATATAGCTATGTATTTTTTAAATATTTACCTACTTCAATTTTCTTTATATATTATAGCATACATATATAATAATTTTTTGTTTAATTTTGCACGCAATTCATCTTCACAACTGTAATGTGTAAAATCTATAGAAATAAATTAAACTTAAACTAAAAAAAATAATTCGTTGCTGTTTTCATGTCTCGTCCGCGTCGACGACCACAATAATTATTGGATCCACTCTGATCCTCAAAAGTGAGAAAAGGTATACCTATAGGTTTTCCAGGATACAGTATTATATAGGATAATAACAAGGAATTATATTAAGCATTTCGTAAACACACCAAGAATGGGACGGTAAATATTCGATAAAAAGTATTTTTGATTATCCTTTAAATAATCTTTTCCTTTTGATTAATTTTTCTTAGCTTTCACGGGATCCTGCGCTGAACCATTCTTAATTATTTACCCGAATAACAATGAAATCTTAGCAATGGATACGGCAACTCTTGACACAGAAGTCAGAAATCTTAGTATTCACAACATCTACTCATTAAATATCGATATTGAGGATAAAAATATATACTTCAGCGATCGGTATGGTATATATCAAGCAAATTTTAGCGGAAATGTTCGAAAAGTCATTCTGGAAGATAACGGCGTAATATATATAACAATTGATTGGATTGGAAATCGCATATTTTGGAGTAGTTGGAAAACGTTTGCTATATATGTTGCGAATTCATGCGGTGAAGATGGCAGGGTGTTTATCAGATGCACTCGAATACCCACTTGCATGGCAGTGGATCCAAACAAAGGGTAAGTACGGGATCTGCTGGGAGTTTTTAAGTTTTGTTTCGTAAATATGTAAAGATATAGGGCAAGCGTCCGGTTACCAATCAGATCGCATGCAGCCAACATTAATTTTCCCAGGGCTTTTTGCACACGCAGTACGCGAAAAACCTGGGAACGAAGATTCACTTGCTCGATTGGCTCATTCATGAGCAATATTCTCTTTAACACTCGAAGTAACTATGTAATATTATACTATGTAGACTATGTAATATTCTCTATTTATTGAATGAAGTTAATAGCTTCCACTACGAACACGTTTTCAAATTCTGTTCCATGCATGCATGTAGATTCTTGTTTTGGGTTGAAAACTTCATAACCGTGAAACGTAGAAACCTGAAAGCTCGAGATGCGAAAGTTTTAAACACGTCGACTACGCAGTACACAAGCCTGACTCTAGACCACCACAACCAACGAGTATATTTGGCAACTCGTGACGGCAACGTGTTTTCAATGGACTATGATGGAGGCCGAGGAGACATGTTTTCACTGCAAATATTTCCAAATGATATGACATTGCATTACAGGCGGTTCGACATCTATGAAGATTCCATTTTCTTTCAGAAACCAAATTCATATGACTTACTTAAAATGGATATCCGAACCAGAAATATATCGCGGTATCTTTCTTTAAAATACCCCTACATCACAGACTTATATCTCATCGGGAGTTCTCGCCAACCACAAGGTAAAATAATAAGACCGACAATCCTAGGAAAGGAGTCGGAAAACGAGTGTCTAAACATCTAAATAATCATTACAGTCGCTTGTTCCTTCTTAATAAAAAAGTTAAGGTTGAATTAATCAAAGGGAAAACGGTCGGGAAATACACTGTATTCGACCTTTAGGTCCGAGTGTGAGCTCGTCTATTCCGATGTCTTAAATATACATGTGGCTAAAGTGCCATGCAGTAGAACTCAAAAGAAACGTTTTTGACGTTCTTGAGGCTTAATTTATAACAATATGTCCTTTATAACAATATGTGTTTTTTAAGCGTAATTGCATGCATCGTTAAAGAAATCTTTTAATGTGCTTGAATATAGCCATTGAATAGTCCTTGCATTATTTTAGCATCATAATTTATAGTTATTATACTGATTGATTTTTAAAATCGTCATATAATAGCATTATTACTTTTTTTAAAAAAACAGCATAGGCATTAAAGTTGATAATCTAGGATAAGCTGTCTAAAATATGTAGAATTATTATAGTTATAAAGTTTTAGAACGCTAATGTGACAGTGAACGCATGTGAACATCCCACATTTTGGCGTCCTATTCTGATTTTAGCGCCACAATAAAAAGCTCACCAAATAAAAAAGGTTTTAGTTGTGACAAATTTGAATAAATATTTTTGTCACACATTTTGCAGCATACAAGCTTAAAAATAAGATTTCAAAAAATTCTAGTTTTTAAGAGTGCGTACGCGCTTTTTGCCTTTTTTGCCCAAAAAACATAGTTTCGCTTGGAAAAACATGTTATTTAAAAGCCCATTATTCATCAATCATAATATTATCATCTTATTTCTTTGAAATTATTGTATTCAAACTTTATTTCGTGGCTTTATTGTTTTAAAATACAGCAAAAACGACGAATCTATTTACAGAAGGATGCCCATTCACACCGTGTGGTCCGTACAGTTACTGTACAAATGACAATGGTTCGTACTCGTGTCAGTGTGAAAAGGGATTTGAATCACGAGACAGTGGAAAGTTTTGTACAGGTAACATGCAGATGAATGTACTGTTAATAATTTCTTCTTTTCAAAACTTGTATTAAATTAGTACTACTTTACTCCCGTTTAGACATTGACGAATGCAGGTTGTTTCAATGCAATTCTACTGGATTTGAATCATGCCAGAATAACCAAGGATCTTACAACTGCCTATGTCAGAAAGGATATGTATTTGATGGAGTGAAATGTTCCAGTATGTTTAAATTTTATAGTCGAGATTGTTCAAAAATTTTCCTTTGTTCATTAAAACTTATATTATTAACTCTTAAATATTCAAAATCTATGGCATATTATATGGTAAATTTGCTTACATAATATTATCTAGTTTTATTTTCGAACGTACTGCCAAAACAAGCGAGAAACATAAATATAAATGCTGCTATCAGAATCCGAACAATCAGAACAGTATGCGCGACGCGTGTTTGTTTCACGTCATTCGTGTTTTATACCCTGCATGTGTAACACGCAAAAATTTCATTTTTTATCAAAAAAGCGCGCTATCATCTCGTTATTTCGTACGGTAACCCATGCTGAAATTTTGCATGCTGTATTGTGCTATAAATATGTCTCTAATAATACCCACAATAAAAAAATGGAGTTCAACATGAGCCCGCAAAATGTGCCAGCCGTATCACGGAGAGCGCACGCGAAAACAATAGCGTTTCCAGTCCCTGTCTTCTGGATTGTCTATGTTTGAACGTGTCAAAGTGATGAACAATGGAATTTTTGAAAACTGTATCGAGCCACCCTAAAGTCATCCATGAAAATTTTATCAAGTTAGCTTTACTTTTTGAGTTATCGTGCACGAAAATAAAGGAAATGAAGATTTTATGGTCTGGTATGAAAAGCCACGAAAAAATTTTTTTGCCTACATAAATTATAGAGAACTGACAATAGAACAGTGAAACAATGGATTAGCCAATTGACTCCTTTTGTTTGCTTGGGGTAAAACCGTAATTAATTAAACTTTTAGTTTAATTCTCGTGTTCTTCATATATCTTTTTTGAAAATATTCAGGATCGACTACGGTGATATTTAAATTGCATCCCTGGAAATTTTTAAAACAAAATAAATCATGCTTTTCAATGCACTCGCCAAACGGGCTTGATTCAACTGGCCCATGGAGGATAAAACACTATTATAAAAAGTTTGATATTATTCTCAACACTCGAAATAAATTCCATATTTTCGCGCATCCATATAATTATTCTCTCTATATATACCAGGAAATATTGTTCATAGGCACATGCAGTAGAGTATGAAATGTGTTTTTGCTTTCGTAGAACTTGATATTCGAGTTAATATTTCAAGCAACTATACAAGTGGAAGAGTGGAAATCTTCCATCCACAATTGGGATGGGGTTCGATATGTGATGATGACTGGGATATGAAAGATGGCAACGTGCTCTGTCGTCAGTTGGGTTTCACTGGAGCTTCAACTGTAAGAGAATCTGCATATTATGGTCGAGGCAGTGGTCCTATTTTGCTTGATGATATTATGTGTTTCGGGAACGAAACATATATTTGGGAGTGTAAACACCACGGATGGGGTCTGCACAACTGTGATCATTCGGAGGATGCTGGTGTTGATTGTTACTAGTCGTATTAAGTTCATCCCTCTTTTTAAAAGTAAGCATGTCCGAGCATTAGACTAGGTTTAATCAAAGCATGGATTAGATTTGATCTGTTGATGTAACAGGATGTAAATTACCTTGATCTTTGAACACTTGAAGTCGAGAGAAATAAGCTGTGAAGAATTTGTACAATATAATCCGCGATCACCGGGCGAGGGTACTAATTCCACCCGAAGATTTTAATTACGCCCGGGAATGCAAATGCGAAGTGAAAATTGTCCGCCATTATGCCACGGACGTTGGGCGTTTTTGTAAGTTATGCGCATGCGTGAGTTTAGGACGAGGTAAAACTGGTAACTAGCAAACGTTTTCAAGCGTGTGATTGGCTAAATTAAAATTATTGTTCGCGTCAGCATAACTGATATTTTAAATTGCAAAACTTTTCTAAAAATATTTTCATTTGGATGGTTTTGAAACTATACGAAAAAATTCACTCGTAAAATTGCTTAAAATGCAAAGTAAATTATGCTTTCGGATAGAAAAACTTTGATTCAAGTAGATGGTGAAAAATCTACGATTTTAAAGCATTTTTGGAGTGTTTTTGGACAGGTAAATGGGTAGATTTTGTATTTTAGAGCATGCAAGTATTTTGAAAGTAACGTACGACACCTCTTTGAATTTATTCGTAAATTTCGTTAAGATGATTTTGATTGGGAAAGCATCTATTTTTAAAGGTGAATCTGTTTAAAAAGCAATTGAAATTTCGCTAAAAATTGTAGTATTTGAAACTATTCGTAGCACAATTAATGAATTATGAATATAGTTGAATATGATAGCTCGACAGTCGACTTTATAATTGTACTTGATATAGGATTTTACTTATACGACTTCGATCATTCAGCTAAACTACAATACAGAATATTTGAAGAATTGTACCGCAAAATTTAATTTCAATTTCAAGAATATATGACTACGTCCAATTTATACACTACGCACAAGTTATGGTACCGAAAATATGGGACGGATGAAATTTTAATCGCCCAAATTTTACCCGTACCAAGTTTATTCCTATATAACTTTTATGTTTAATTTCGGTTTTGGTAAGAACAAAATTGAGAACTGAATTTGGACTACCTAAATAGATGGTCATCCGTACTAATTTCATCCTTAGCAAACCTGAAATTGCGGGTAGTGTAAATGGGGCATAAGAAAGCGAGGAAATTGACATTGTGTCTATCGTTTTCAGCGGCTTTTTCTCTCGACCTTAACGTAAATTTTAGGCTTAAAATTGTTTTATAGGATAACAGTAAGCAGTGGCATGCCAAACTGGTTTTGTGCATATATTTGTGTTGTGTATTATTCATTTCTTTTGAAATAGATTGTTTATGCGGCATGCATGTGAACGGGAATATGTATAACTATATGCATATAATAATGCCCCCTCCTAATTATCGTCCTTGCGGCGCTAATGTAATTGTTCGTTATATTTTATCTGCATGTAATAAGAATAGGTTTAAGTGGGAAATATACTAATACACAGTGTATGTCACTTTAGAATGATTTCCTGAAGAGGCTTTTGAATTTAAATAAAGTTGTTCTTATATGTTATGTATCGCTTTAACGAGTGCTAATACAAGTCTTCAGATTAAGAAGACGTCGTTTTCACCATATGCCTTTTATTAACCTGCACCAGCTCAGCCCTTTTCCTCCTTCAAATCCTGTATACAATTAATGATAATTGTGGATCAACTTCTGCTTTTTTTTTATCAACCAAAATTCACAAATCTCATGCTGGAAAAGGGTTAAAAACATGACATTCTTACTTATAGGATCGGAATATGGCTAAAGGCATTTCACTCCATTTCCGAACTTAAAGGTAGCAATAAAACTTAGTCTGAGGATTTTCGCCGATTGTCGAAGCATTCCCATCCCACCTGACCACATTGAATTTTGGCTAAAATATGCTCCTTTTCTTGAAAATTTTAGGCTTCGAAACCGTTTTTAATAACAATTTTTTTGAAAAATGGCTGTATATGTACATGTAGAAAAAAATAATTTTCATTTATTCTGTTAGCTTTACAGTTTTCTGCGAAATTTCTAGAGTTTGAAGACATGGCAATGATAATTTTCCACACAAAATACAATCATTACAAAGACACATGGCAGGTTACAGTTGTTGCTGTTGACCATACGTCAATTAACGACTTAAAAAATGTTCGACACGTCTCTCTATTTAATTACCAACCCTCACACTCTCTTTAAACAACACAGCCTTCAAATTATTCATCCGGTTGTGGGTGCCTTGTGCTAATTAATGCCGTATATGGTTGCAAACCTTGTGTATTGCCGTTCTGGTTTAGGACGGTGACCTTTAATTAAGACGACGAGTATTACATAATTATAATGACAAAGTAAGTCTTTAGCATTTTTTTAGGGTTTTATAATTTTTTTTGCAAGCATTTCCCAAGCGCTAGGTATATACTAAATGCTACTCTATTTACGATTAAGTGTTGAGAGCAATTGAAATTGAAAGGGCAAGGATGTATGATGGAAAATAAACGACAAGAAATACATGTCACATAATTCCAATAGCTTTTGACGCCTTGATGCTGATCACTATTAGTTTTCCCGATTATTTCCTTATCTCCGAGCCTTATTTTATTTCATTCTGCATGGTTTAGAATCTTGCTGATTGATCCTTGTATATTATCCTATAATGTTATATATTCGGTCTTCTAATCAACATTCACAGTAAAATTAGTTGCCACTTACCAATCATGCACTTGTTTTTTTATATTTTTGCAGGTTTATTATATAAAACATTTATAAAAACACTGTTCTGTGATGCAGTCTGCTAAAGAATTTCCTCAATTGTCAATGCGTGTATTTGACAAGTGTTCATAAAATACAACACATGTAAATTTTTGTCAATTGTCAATTCAACAGTTCAGGCATAACATTTTTTATATCTTAATTGTTTCATTAAATCTATGCCTGCATGCGATGTGTGCTATGGGAGTAAGATCATGAAAGCGTAATTTTCATGAAAAATGCGTAATCCAAAAGTGTCTTTCCATTTGTGTTATAGGGTTTGAAAAATAAATCTGAAGGAAATTCAAAGGCATTGATGATTTTATAATGTTGAATATCTATAACATACCTAACCTAACTACGTAGTACACGCGCACAAAACAACAGACCTCAAATTTTCTGAATTCAGTGTTTTTCGACTTTTCAAGCGGTATATATATAATTCATTAATGTCAAATCCACAACTAAATGTAATTCTACATCTTTTTTCTTAGTCATGCATGTATATAAGATTAAATATGCATGGTACGTGCTATAAATAAGTATTTGATTAAATGAAGTAAATTAATAAAATACATGTACAAAGGTATCTAACATGGCAATATTTATACAAGGCAATAAATCATGCCTGACTTGAATTAATTGCATTAATTGTACGCCGATTTTGGAGGAATTTTTAAGTGCACAAAGTGATCTGTCATCAAATTGCTGCAATTTCATTGGTTGGCTACTAGACAGATATTAGCTCATATCTGTCTAGTAGAGAAAGTTAACAAAATGGCTGAAAGATTTGGGGAGTTGAGTGAAATAGAGATCCAAACTTTAGTTGATAATAGCACACCAAAAGGGCGACAAAGTTTGTTTATAAAATAAAACATACGCGCCGAGCTGGCTATCGGCCATATACGACTCGAGTTCGCTGATTAACTGTTAAATATGATACGTGCTATCAATAACTATTGGAATTTTGGAAAGATACATGAATAAAATACATATACAATAGGGGGTGTGTAACATAGCAATATTTATAGCAGGCAATGAATGATGGATCAGGCCAAGACTTGTGTGCACAAATTGTTCGAATAGTTCCTTGTGATACGGTGCATCATATAATTATTTGCTTCAAGTGAAAGGTGCTTTTGCATTTGAAATATCCTGTCTTTAAACAAATGAGGAGTAATAATTCAAACATCCTTCAATAATGAAAATATACTAAGAAACACACTAAGATCCATACCAGATATTAGAGGTTGATGCTGGAGACGAGGTGCAACTGTGATTATTATTATAACAGTCGTAACCCCCGAGATTTTTCTCACACGTGGGATGCCCATTGGGGTATTCCCAGTCGCAGCCTTACTTTGAATTTACATCTACGCTTGTGTAGATGTTGTACACCGAGGTCTGCATTATGGCCATGCACTGTACAGTCAGTACATGATCCACCAGGGATGTTCAAGTATTCCACCAAAATGCACTTATCAGTAACATGGTTTCTATTATAGGTTAAAAAGTCGACTGTGCTAGTTTTTAGACAAACATAAAGAAAATGACCTGACCAAGCTCCACACTTTGCCATCAACCAGTGTGAAGTCGCAAAAAGACCGAAAAGCTTGGTTTAGATCATCGTACAATGTGTACACTCCAGATTGACTTCCAGGATTTGCATCATATAAAGATCGACAGCTTTTTGGGAGATCTTAACAACTTTCACCTCTAATTCCAAGATGTTTCGAACAAATACAACGATACCGTTCGCCTGATGCAGTTTACATTGTTCACGCAAGTTCTTCCGTTGAAGCATGGGTTACCTGCGAATCAACTGCTTTGTTTTTTAGTGCACCTTTGCGAAAGTGCTGACTGTTAAATGCTCTTCATGCCTTTTTACAAACATACACGGAAATGACAGTAACGTGGAATCGTGGAATTACGAAATTGTAGTAAAGTTTTTTATATACTGATGCATCCATGCATCGCTGGACAATGAAAGGTGCAGTTACAACGCTGAATCCTAGCCTGCACACATCTGTCGTTTTGCAGGCTCTAAGGGCCCTCTTTAAAAGCCTAAATGCAGGCCGCCCAGCGGTGACTTGCTTAGGCACATGCTGTTCAGTGTATTATTTACATCAGTGCATCATAGCAACAGCTGAAGGAAAATAATGGGGTTCAAAAATCACTCTACGAAATTAAAGAACTTCATCTCATTAATGAACACATTTACGCCCTTTTTCCTATTGGCGAATTTATTCACGCGAAGCGAAGCGATATCTGGAATACAGTGATGTGATTGGCTTGCGAAAAAGTAGGATCGCTTTCTACTTTTTACCTGTTCGCGCGAATAAATTCGCCCAGTGGAGAACGGGCTTAACGCGTCTTTTCACCTAGCCGGCGCAAAGCGCAAGGCGAAGGTAGCAATTCCCTCCCGAGATAGATTTTAATTACGCCCGGGAATGCAAATGCGAGATTCAAGTTGTCCGCCATTGTGTCATGAACGTTGGGCGTGAGTTTAACACGAGTTTGAACTGGTAAATAGGTTTTTCGTATTTTTTGCAATTTCTTTCACAAAAATATGAGGGTAAACTTTTAATCTTTGAAATATACGGCCGTTGGGAGTTGCTATGACTACAGTGGTTAAACGTGCAGAAAAATATTTCCATACTTACGCTTACCACTTTTCGTCTTTAAAATAATATAATTTATTCTTTCTTTAAGGTGCTTGTCTTATTTGACTCAATCCAGTGAACCAACACCTATTTTATTTCGAATCGTACTAGGGGAGTGACAAAGATTATCCGATTTTATGTCTTTTATCAAATAAAATTGCAATCTTCTCGTAGAACCGCCAAGAATGTCGTTGTAAAAAATTTTGAAACGAATGCGCAACCTGGTTCCCAAAATAACCTTATATGTCGGCTATTATAGACATTCCAATTAATCCACAAGACATCTTTTGGATTGTCTATGATATCGATTAACAAATACGTTATAAATTATATACATATTACCAGGGATAAAAAAATCACTATTATTGGTTAGTAAAATCACTATAATTAAAAACTATCCATGATATTATTTACACGTGGGCCGCATTTGTAAGTATATTTTCACATGTGAAGCACTTGTGATCACATATGAACCATATGTGTTGACAGATATTCCCATGTAATTATAACCACATGCGCATCACAGGCAGGGCCGTAACTAGAACGATAATTGGGGGGGGGTGTTTATTCATATATTCAGTTCTGCCCAACGGATTTCTTTTGTAAGTGCAATAGCTCACAATGGAAATCTGTTGGGCAGAACTGAATATATATATGAATAACACCCCCCCCCCCCAATTATCGTTCTAGTTACGGCCCTGATCACAGGTGGTTCACATGTAGACTCCATTATAACCATGAATATTCAGATGTGAATCACATAAATATGATCACATGTGAACCACATATGATCACATGTATGCACATGTGAATCACATGAAAAACACATATGGTTTGCATGTATGTTTTTTGGTATGGAGTTATGCGCATGCATGAGTTTAAGACGAGTTGAAACTGGTAACTAGCAAACGTTTCCAAGCGTGCGATTAGCTAAATTAAAATTTTGGGTCGCGTCAGTATAACTGATATTTTAAATTGTAAAACTTTTTTAAAAATATTTTTCATTTTGACACATTTATTTTTAAAGGGGAATCTGTTTAAAAAGGAATGGAAACTTCGCTAGAAATTGTAGTACAGCATTCGTACAAAATTAATTAATCATCCCCGAGCCGGTGCGGAGCACCGTGCGAGGGTACTAATTCCGCTCTGATATTTACACCCACGATGTGCAAAGGCGAAATGAAAGTCGTCCGCCATTATGCAATGGACCTCACGCAATGGACGGTGCTCTACGTTATGCGCATGCGCAAGTGTGAAATACTAAGCTCTTGATTGGTTGAGACAAAAATTTGTATTTTCAAACTGACTGCATAACTATCATTCGCAAAATTTTGATGAAATTTGTAAATTTATATTTTCAAAAAATTAATAAGGAATATTTATATATATATTCTTAATTATATATTGGAGGCAAACTCGAATGTGGTCAGCACTTTTAACGGTTTAACAAAGTTAACCAGACCAAATTTTCGACCGATCTCGAATTAACCGTGTATAAGAAAGTCGGAAGATTTTAGACTTTATAATAATATAGATAATGCTTGCCCCAAATAAAACAAACCAAGATGGAAATCAAGCACGGAAATTTGGATCTTCGCGACTTTTTAACGTTAAAACAATGGTTTTACAACAAAATATTTAAAAAATATAACGTCGCTAAAGGAAATATTCAATATAAAGGAAAACTCGATCAACAAAATGTACATGGGGACAAGAAATACAAGAAATACTCGTGAGTGTGTTTGTCTCGAACATTTTCCTGTATATATTAACAAGTAATAGTATGGTTTCTCGTGCAATTTGGAAAAAAGCATACACTTGTGAGTTTTTCAAAGACCCAAAATAGCACTCGACCTTCGGACTCGTGCTATTTTGAGTCTTTGAAAAACTCACTCGTGTATGTTTTTTCCAAATTGCACTCGAAACCATACTATTACATATACTAATATATTTAAATCCTGTTACTTACAACGGGCAACTTGCGTGTTTGACAAGGCATTGTAGGTAGCTATTTTTTTAGTCCCCGAGCCGCTGTGAATCACCGGGCAAGGGTACCAATTCCACCCGGAGAGTTTAAATACGCCCGGGAATGCAAATGCGAAATGAAAGTTGTCCACCATTATATCATGTACGTTAGCGGTTTTTGTAAATTATGCGCATGAGTTTAAGACGAGTTAAAACTGGTAACAAGCAAACGTTTACAAACGTGCGACTAGCTAAATTGAGATTTGGATTCACGTCAGCATAACTGAATATTTAAATTATAAAACTTCCTTTTAATAAAATTTTTCATTTCGATGTTGTTAAGAGTATAGGAAAAATTGACTCATAAAATTGATTAAAATATAATGTAAAAGATGCCTTCGGATAGAAAAATTTTCATTCAAATGGATCGCAAAAATCTACGATTTGAAGCATTTCTGGAGTTTTTTTGAACATATAAATGTATAGATTTGGAATGTATAGATCTGATAACACCATGCACGTTCATATAATCAGACAAATTTTTGCGAATTCTTCAGTTATCAAAACCAACCACATGCAGTTTTTTTCATCTTGCTATGATATTCTTGGCAATTACTGAAGGATATTACATTGTCTAGTGTGCATAGTTCTCAAAATTTCCTTCCAGAAATGAAGTTGCTTCCGGTCTCTGTGGACCTTGAAGCGGCATACCTGCAGGCAACTTTAACAACATCAAAACATTAAAATATACGAAAAGTTATAATAGCATTACAAATTACAAATTACACACGACACATTTTTTTATTTTCATTAACCGTTTAAAACTAACAGATAAGCAATTCTAATTACTATAACATTTTTTTGGTTAACTGTTCAGGTATAAGATCCAATCGCACACTAGTTTAATTGCTTACGGCCAAGCATTAAATTATAAGTACCTTATTATACGCTGTATCTTTTTTAATATTACCTTACATTTATGTTACTCTTTCATTTTTCTACATAAAGTACTGTTCGGGAATAATGAAAACTTCAGGAATTACCTCATGGCTTTGCAGTACATATGTTTTCTGTTGAACCAAAGATTTTCCAATAATTCCATGGGCCAGTATTATAACTTAGAGAAGCGCGAAGATGAGACATCGAGCCCAGGTGTAACCTCAAAGTTGTTCCACCAACCATAAAGAATTTTTCAGAACATGACCAGTGCTGGCCAGACACAAGCTCATCACAAGAGGACACACGCACCAGGCTTTCTAATTTAATCTCACCCTCAATATCCAGGCATTTACTCGAGTTTTTGTTCATGAGTAGATTTCCTCCATTTATCCACGACCATTTTTGCTTTGCGTTATTTGGGTCACAGGGCTTTCCTACAACGATGTCATCGCTTCTGTGAGTTAAACATTTGTTGTGATCGGAAATATAAATGGTAAAGTCTAAAAAAGAAAAAAATACACTGGCGGTCAAAAAGAACTGCTCAAATTTTGCTATTATCGTATGAAACAGGAATCGTGACAATCTATTTTTTATTGTACACTAGCGGTGAAAAAGAACTGTTTAGATACAAATTCATAAAAAAGAAGCGAATATAGGAGAGAGCTTCATAGGCATTTTGGATAATTCTCTTATTCCAAACAATATTTCAATAATGTAATGCAACCTGCCACACTTCGTAGATATATAGTCAAACAATGGTTTCAGGAAGAGGGAGTGACAGAAACGGATTGGCCTGAACAATCAAAAGACTTTAACTCTATTGAAAATCTGTGGAACAATGTCAAGGGGATAGTGCAAGAAAGCAATTCATTCATAAAGCGTCCATAATTTATGCGTTGCTGTAAAGACTGTCCATAGGATGAATTTCTTTTGACAGTGAAGATTACCACCTTAACAGAAAGTATGCCACGCCGGTGTAAGGCCAGTTACGTTCATTTGAGAGCATTTTAACTTGTTTTGATCAGTTCTTTTTGACTGCCTATATATATATATATTTTTTTTTTGTATGAAAGAGAATATTAACGATCTTTGCGCTGGTTCAATGTACCCTAAATTAAGATGAAACAGTTCTGGTTAAGACCTATATAAAATTGAAAGATTATTGAATTTTTTACTTTTTACATCGTAGTTATGTTAATTTAGAATTTTGGAAATTCCAAAACTCTATTTTTAACTCTAATGGTAATTTTCCTATTTTCCCTCTTCCATTTCCTTTCGTAATTAATGCTATATTATTATAACACTTAACAGCCTCTTTTAGCTTGCCCACTTGCAGCTCGTAAAAATATATGCAAATATCATGATGACCATGCAGTGATAATACTTATGCATGTATGAGTGGTATATACTCTATACTATTATAATAAGTATGACTATTTATATTATCTTACAGATTTCACGCTGACATGTTTTTTCCATTTTATCGTAAAAGCAACGGCAGATGATATTTGGTTCTTTACAGATGTCTTTAAACGTTTCCTCCAAAGATGGATTATCCTGGCAACCCTGAAACAAGTGTTCATCATAATTTAATTAATGTCGCCGAAAAAGCTCATCAAATTAGCAATTCCAATCGTTCATAGCTTTCCTTCAACAATGCCCTACGTGGATTACATTAAATTATTGCGATAAGGAATAAAAAAGGGACAATGAAAAAAAACGAAACCAAAAATTTGCCTTCAGTTTGGCAAGTTTAACATCATTAACTCAATTTAATTTTAAAAATGACGAAAGATATTAGAACAATTTTTAGAAGTAGGCGAATGATTTTGCAATGTTGCAATGCTACTCTATTCTACTCTATTCTATTCTATTCTACTCTATTCTACTCTATTCTACTCTATTCTATTCTATTCCATTCTATTCCATTCTATTCCATTCTATTCCATTCCATTCCATTCTATTCCATTCCATTCCTTCCATCCCATCCCATCCCATCCCATCCCATCCCATCCTATCCAATCCTATCCCATCCCATCACATCCTTTCCCATCAAATCCCATCCCATCCCGTCCCATCCCACCCCATTCCATTCCATTCCATTTTTTTCTTTCCTTTCTTCCCATTTCATTCCATCCCATCCCATCCCATCCCATCCCATCCCATCCCATCCCATCCCATCCCATCCCATCCCATCCCATCCCATCCCATCCATCCCATCCCATCCCATCCCATCCCATCCATCCCATCCCATCCCATCCCATCCCATCCATCCCATCCCATCCCATCCCATCCCATCCCATCCCATCCCATCCCATCCCATCCCATCCCATCCATCCCATCCCATCCCATCCCATCCCATCCATCCCATCCCATCCCATCCCATCCCATTCCACTCCACTCCACTCCATTCTGCTCCGTCCCTTTCCATTCCATTCCATTCCATTCCATCCCATCCCATCCCATCCCATCCCATCCCATCCCATCCCATCTCATCCATCCCATCCCACCCCATCCCATCCCATCCCATCCAATTCCATCCCATTCCATTCCACTCCACTCCACGACACCCAACCCCACATCACCTACCCCACCCTTTTTCTACACACCCCTAGATCCACCACTGTTTTTACCCATTGCAAATGGTTGCCCATGGCAATTTCAAGTTAAAAGTTAACTACTTTTTTATATAAACCGGCTCCAGATCTAATCTTCAAGACAGTTGCATGCGGAAAACAAAAGTACAATACGTTTTTTTTCAGCTGCGGTAAATTGTGTACTCACGCAAAATGTTTCCACGTCTTGGTAAAGTATCCACTCTCCCTTTGCAAAAACCTTGATATCTTTATGTGAAGAACTATTGCGTATTTCACAGTTTATTTCCCCATGTGCTAATATAGGTCTGTAGTTGTAAGCCACACAAGTTTCTTCTTCCAGGCATTTCATAGAGCATTCGATTTCAGAATGGACAGCATAACTTGATATGATATAGTCAGTTGCTAACGAGTTGCCTGTTAATAAGATAATATTAGAATACTTTGTAAGGCACTTTGTACTTAATTTCAAACCGTCGTGACATATTATCCAGCTGAATTTCATCACGCATCAACTGTGTTGAACGCTGAGGAGATGCCTACTCAGTAAGAATGTTATTATGTGCAGGCTCCTCCACTACGAAAGCATTTATGTGCTAAATGTTCTACCAGGTGTCCCAAAAAAGAACTCCCGTTTGATTCAAAATAGCCTCTTATCAAAATGAAAGAACTATCATTAGTTAGAGGAAAGTCTAGTTGTATTTTTTTACGAAAATTCATGAAGATATTGCTTTTCAAAATCGATTTTATTTCGGGATGTCTCTAAAATATACAAAATACCCGAAAAAGTATTGCTCAATTCATGGAAATATAAGTTTTGAGATTGAAATGAAAGGATAATGTGGAAATGTTTCTCAAAAATGCGAGCAATGTTCCTCTCATTTTTGCTACTACGCTGCATGCAATTTCGCATACTTTAAACACATCTATAAATGGACTATTAACTTAGATAAAATATAATTGTTAGGTACTAAAATCCAATTTGACATTCTCTCTACTATAGATTATCTAATGAAATTTAATTCAGTGTAATGGCTTCACTGGTTAAACAGTTATTATGAATCAAACCAGAGTACTTTTTTAGAACACCCGGTATAAATTAAAATGGAAATAAATAGAAACAGCTTTTTCAATTATTTTAGAAACGTGGTACGAAGTGGTACGAAGTGGTACGAAGCGTGCGATGTTCCAGGGGCATTTGTGTGGATTTGTTTGTTAGATTTCTTAAAGGCCTTTAACCGAATTGATCATAACATCTTACTAAAAAAACTCCAACAATTGTAAATACACCCAGTCCTCATTAGCTGGAACACCGCCTTCTTATCTAACAGATTACAGCGGACAAAGATTGGTCAGGACTATTCTCCTTGGAAGCATATTTGTGCTGGAGTTCCGCAAGGGACTAAATTATGCCCTCTACTTTTTTTGATCATGGTCAATGACCTCGATCCCCCAAACGATCTTGTCAAATTTGTTGATTCGATAACGTGGGAAGTCCTGTACAGTATAGAGACTCTCAATCTAACCTCCCCTCAACCGTAGAAGCGTGCCAGGAATCATGCCGTTCAATTTTATAATCTATACACCTCACTGTAATTTTTTTTACACTATCCTTGCCCAGTTGTTGTAAAATTGATATAACTTAATTTTTAGTCTTTCTCTTTTGTATATCACCACGTAATTTAGTCTTTGTAACTGCAATGTGTGCATGTGAATCATTAAACTATAACTATATTATAATTTTTTTCCCTTGTTTGCCTTCAGTAAGCCAAATTGCCTTTTATCGATATTCTGCCCCGGCTCTTGATTGCTTCCAGGGACAATTAAGCGTCGGTATAAAGAGCATATAAAGCCAAGACGCCTGTTCTGGCGTTAACTCCGGCGTGCCGTGCACGTACCAGTCTTCAATATCTGAACATGAACAATACAGTTCATACTTATTTAGATGCGTTGCCACTTGCCAACCTAAATGTTGTTCGATCGCGAAATTCTGAAGCACATCGTGCTTAAAAAGTATAGAAGTTCAATTGCTTAAAAATATAAACAAACCGCATGATGCGTTCTTCAATCCTGTGCAAACTGTGACGTGTCAACGCGCTCATACACGACCACATCTTGTTATACGGCAAAATAGCAGCGATATTATTAAAATAGGACCAGAACTTACATGTATTAAATATATTCTGACCCAAATTAAATCTAAACCTAATCGAACAGCATCAACAGAACTGTTTATTTGTTCCTCTTGGAGGAATCGCCGTATCATGCGAGCGAAAGTAATTATTTGTGTATAGTAATAAAGTATTTGTCTATAAATAAATTTTATGAAGCGAGTATTTGTGTTTTTTTACAGATAGCAAAAATGAGTTAGTGAAAACTTAGCTTGAATTGAGCAGCCCTGTGATAATAACAATGATGATAATAAAGCCAAGAAGAGGCAATTAGATGTGACCAGTGCTGACAATAAGAAACCAAAGAAGAATATAAGGGTTTGAAAGATATTACCATTTGATATATACCGGTACACAATATGGTCTAAATTCGAGAATACCTCTTGGGCCTTAACTTGTGCCCTAGTTAATTCAATAACCTTTGGATTCTTAAAAACAGTAGCAATATTCTGTATACACAGTATAGCAATATTTTGTGTTTCTAAACACCTAATTTAGAAGAAATTAATGTATTTTTACATATTATATTTCAAATATTCTGTATATTCTGACTGGGTCTAAAATCCTCACAGTATCAGATTGGTACAATCAACTGAGCAACAAGGCCACGTGGATTTAGGACTTTCAAGATGCAGTTTTAGTAGCACTTGCTGAAACCAAGAAAATATGTACACCACCAAAGTTAGCATATTTTCCTAAGATTCAGGCCCCTTCCTTGCCTCAGCCATTCTCTTGGTCTGCACAACCTTATTCACTATTGAGCATGAACAACAGCAGTTCTCAGAAGAACGGATTGTTATTTTGTTAATGTTTTTTGTATGTAGTAAATAACATTCTCACTTTCCATTTAATGTTATGTTTTGTAGCCATTCAAATTATATTTGACTTTAAATTATTTATTGTTTGATATTAAATTGGTGATAGGATAACAAGTTATTTGCCACAAGATTATCATACAATTGTTCATCTAATATTTTTTCAAAAATTTTACTTTAAAGTGAAACGGTATTCTACAACTAGTCCCAGGATGGGCAGAAAAATAGAAAAATAGCGATTTTTCTGCATTGTTATTGTTTATAGCGAGAAGCGTTGCTCATACAGCGCGGGCACATGTGGCCATGGTCGTCGAGTGAGGTTAGAGATGTCAGAAACTCAGCGATGCCTGCATCGGGTAAAATTAGTTTTCTGCAGTAAAATTGTCTCTACAGGTAATATATTCGACATTTTTGCATCGAAATTTTTTCCGATTTTTTTTTAATTTTTGTCAATAATTATGGTGATAATTATATGCAAAAATTTGGATTTTTCGTTTGTAAACACCTTTGTTGAAATATCGCTACAAATCGCCAAAACAAGCGTATTTCAAGCAAAATAAACTAATTAAAAATTAATATAGATCAAAGTAAGCTACAAATATGTGGGGGGTTTTAAGCGAAATTCGTGAAAGATTTAGCACATTTACGACTTTTTAAAATTTAATTTAGAAATGTACACTATTGTCAGTAAAATATCTCTGCCAAGAAACCTTTTAAAAAAACTTAAATGTCGCATTTTGGTCGCGCCGAATGCAATTCAAACAATAGATAATACATCGTCTCATCTCGTTATCTAGCGTTTGAATTGCATTCGACGCGACCAAAATGCGGCGTTTAAAATAGGGCTTACACAAATAGATAAACGTTTTAGCTTTAAGATAATACAATTTCAACTTGAAATAAAAATACTCGTGGATAAAATCGAAATTAGCTTTGTGCGTCGTTTACAACCGAACGGGAATGAGCAGCACAATAATTATTGCATTAAATTTGGCTCTTTTCTGCAGAGCGCATATCAATAAGATTATTTGGATCTAAATACGGTATTCTGAAGCTAATTCTGAAAAGCTGAGGAGTATTTTCCATTCACAATACAAAGTTTTCCTTTGGGCGATAAATTGCATATTTTTTATTCCCCCGTGTACAAAATAAAGCGTTTTGCAATAACGCGTTTTTATACTTTTCTGCATGTAAAAATAGCTACGATCATTATGAATTTAAAAATAACGTACAGGAATTTATATGTCTTTTTGTAATCGCATATATAGACATCCGTTGCGAATGTCAGGCAACTCATAATACGTTTCATGGCATAGCCATTAAATATAGACAAAGTTAAGCCGCGCGGCGGTTTTTAAATTTTTCTACAACACGGTGTTTATATATTCTTGGCCCAATAATAAATTAATCATGAATTGAGGGAACTTTTAAAGCCAGGCTATTTTAACTTTGCAGCAAGAGTTCAGATAGAAAACGTTAATTCCTCGTTTCTGTCTATCTAACTGAAAAATCATCCCATGATATCTTACTCACCATATTTTTTTACTGGCTTGAAATACATTTGCTTGTTCAACGACGGTTGTTTTACGCGTTTCTCTCCTGTAATGTAGCAAGGTATATCTTTTAATGAGAAAAGAAGAATAAAAATGACATACATTGTCATTCATTCGTAAGACAGAATGAGCCAACGTTTAAATCCGGAGGATTTGCATATGAAAAGATGCAAACCTGTAAGGATGCACCTGCATGAGTTTTTAAAGACACGTTTAAATAATTATACTACGTGCATAAGAGTGGATAGCGTATAGTGTTATGTGTAAAGGAAACTATATAGATTGACCTCCAGCAGATGCTTCTTTGTCTCGCTATGGCAACGCATTACCACAAATTTGCCACATGGTGATTTGCATATATATATTATACACAAATTTGCATGTAACTTTCAACAATAGTGGCCTTTAACTTTTACTATAAGATAGATAATTTTATAGCAAAAGTACAACACCTGAAATTGCCGTTGCCCTGGATGTTGTGCAGTGGGCACTGTTTGCCGACCTCTGGATCAATAGAACAGCCGTTTTACAACAATTTGATGCTCGAATTAGTTACAATGCATGGGTATTTCTACGTTCCGCCAACCGACTGTGTTCAAATTTGTATATACGCTTTGAATGCTTGGTTGAACAGCCTTATGAGACTGATAATAATTTTTCAAAGTGCAAAATTAATTCAAAAAAAAATCCGGGTCGTAAAGGAAAATTCATATTATAGGAATACGAAAGACAAAGTCAATTCATCAACAATCCAAATCGAAATGTTCGTATGAATGTAGGCGATTTTATAAGTTCGTTGAGAGAACACGGCCAAATTTTGGGTGATATATTTTTAAGTTTGGAAGACTTCAAAAATACCCAAGGTAGAAAATCGATTGCCAAAACGTTTCTAAAAAGCTGGTCTACCCATGTAGCCGGTCGGCAAAGAGTGCTTCAAGTCGTTACGATGTTACGACGTTTTATATATCCACTCAATGTATTTTATAGTAAAACTCGAAGGCAATTATGTATGGATTAAATGCAAATTAACGCACAAGCGATACCCATCTTGTCACCAATTTCTGGTAATGATTTAATAAAGATATATAGCTATGTAAGGTTCTTCAATTGCACGTAGCATTAAAAGCCGTTTTGTGACCGAAGAGCACACTATACTTATAGATGTTTATTTGACATCGTTATCGCTTCCGTTTCAACTACGAACCCTATAGGAAGTCCCGGCGGTTTCCGAGACTGGTGAGCTCTGTTTTCTGGGCAAATTAAAGGCATGCAACTGCAATAAACAATGACACTTTTTGGATAAAATAATGGCAGTGTGCCAGAGCACATGCCGATTTAATTCAACCAAAAGTAACAAATTATAGCTAAATGTTCGTATTTAGTTAGCGCGCAGAAAAGGTGGGGTGATAAAAACGCCCACACCATCATAATTACATAGAAATTATCGTAGCTCACAACCTAGAGAAAGGGAAGGAGGGTCGGGTGAAAACTTCCGAAATTGCTTCGACGAAATCAAATATAGAATGACCTTGAACCTTTCGGATCTCTTTATATAGGTATGCTGACTGTGCACGTGAAACATGCTCCATGCACGTGAGGGGGATATTACTTAACTGTAACAAAGTGCAAATAGCCTTGAACTTTCTCATTCCGCTAGGAATAAATCAGGAAAGCACGTTTATCAAAACGTAACAAAGTTTCCCTGTACTCAAATCTATAGATAGGCCAGTTAAAAAAGAGTTTCCCTCCATTGCTCTACGCGTGCGCTACCATATATAGCTATAACGTTATTTACAAACTACAAATAAACTAAGAATAATACACGCAAGCAATGAACTTATTATTTGCTACGGCAAATATCTCCTTTTTTTCTTAGTCATGCATGTATATAAGATTAAATATGGTAAGTGCTATCAATAAGTATTGGAATTTTTTGAAAGATACATGAATAAAATATATATACAACAAAGGGTGTGTAACATAGCAATATTTATACCATGCAGGCAATTAATACATCAGGCTTTGACTTGGAGTGGATTGTACGCCGCTTTTCGTGGAATTTTTCAGTGCAATAATTGATCTACCAGCTCCTTGTGATACGGTGCAACATGTTATTATTTGCTTCAAGTGAAAAGTTTTATTATATTTGAAATAAAATTATCGTGTCTTTAAACAAATGAGAAATAATAATTCAAACGTCCTTCGATAATGAAAATATACTAAGAAGCACGCTAAGATCCATACCAGGTATTAGAGGTTGATGTTGAAGACGAGGAGCATCTGTAATTATTATTATAACAGTCGTAACCCCCGAGATTTTCACACGTGGCATGCCCATTGGGGTATTGCCAGTCGCAGCCGTAATTTGAATTTACATATACGCTTGTGTAGATGTTGTATACCGAGGTCTGCATTATGGCCACTGTACAGTCAGTACATGATCCACCACGGATGTTCAAGTATTCCACCAAAATGCACTTATCAGTAACATGGTCGCTATTATAGGTTAAAAAGTCGACCGTGCTAGTTTTTAGACGGACATAATCGATCGTATCGGCGAACGTATGCGGATCATAGTTGCATGTTATTCGAAAGTGGGTCGAGTTCTTCTGGATACTAGTAAATGTTGCCTTAGGAAGGCGAAAATCGTTAAAAGCAGGATTTGCTTGCGATCTTGGGTTATTAATAAATAATTGTTTTTTCTTGTAATAAACCCGATTCCCCCTTGAAAATGACTGGACCAAGGTCCACACTTTACCATCAACCAATGTGAAGTCGCAAAAAGACCGAAAAGCTTGGTTTAGATCATCGTACAATGTGTACACTCCAGATTGACTTCCAGGATTTGCATCATATATAGATCTACAGCTTTTTGGGAGATCTTCACAACGTTCACCTCTAATTCCAAGATGTTTTGGGCAACTACAACGATGCCGTTTGCCTGATGCAGTTGGACATTGCTCAACGCAAGTTCCTCCGTTCATGCATGGGTTACCTGCGCACGAACAGCTTTGTTTTTGAGCGCAGCTTCCTCCTGTTGTACCCTGAAATAAGCGGAATTTCTGACTGTTAGTTGTTCTTCATGCCATATAACAGGCTTTTTACATACACGGAAAAGACTGTAACAGCAGAAACGTGGAATCTTGAAATTGTAGTAAAGAGTATTATATCTATTTATATGCATTGAACGCATCTCTGGTCAATAAAGGGTACATTTATAACGCTGGCTGCAATCCCGCGTGTACATACCTGTCGTTTTACAATACAATACAAACTTTTTTTATTGTGTTCCCAAGCAGGGTTTTTCAACACTAATTTACAATGAATAAGATGTTGAATAATCTATTTAAAGCAACATGCAGTTTTGATGCTTTGAATGTTTAATAAACTGTGAAAGTCTATAATTACATGCAACGTAATGCAGCAGGAAAACAGGTGATTTCACTGTGTTTGTTTCCAAAAAATTTGAGACATCATTTATCGGCTTTACATTAAGGTCATTTTAAAATATGAGGGTTAGGTCTGGCTAACTCAGGAAATATTTTGCTTCGTTTGAAATGGCGAGGGGCGATGCTTTATGCATGTTTTTCTGTTATAAATATTTAATTTACTCACATTATTTTAATAAAATTATTTAACTTACCGAGTTTTGACTCTCAAATGACAGCTCGTAATAGGTACAGCCTTGGTCGTTACTCGGCGTTTTGTCGCGTTGATTACCAGAATTTAATTCGCACGTCGTCCCGCAGACGTTGATTGACTTACAATGACAATTTCGAACACATTTTCCAAAACATTCCAAAGCTGTTCCTGACTTGGTGCTTAGCACCAGGCCTTCCAAGCGACTATTTTCTTGTTTTCCGTTAGGAAACTTCACTTGTGGTGTAAGCTCGCAAGCGGAATGCACAGCAAAGTGGTGGAGACTTTCCAACAAGTAGATCAAAAAACAGTGTTGAATATGCATTTTAATTGAGTACGTGTTTCTAGATAACAAAATTAAGATTAATAAAATAAATCGAATAAATTGAGCGCAAGAACTGACGAACTTGTTAGTCCAACTAGACCTAGAAGCTGGGAAACATATAGGAGGAAACGAGAGATGAAAGAACGGGCTTAGAATAAAAAGAAAAAGAAGAAAGATTGAAGGAAGGAACGCAAAGTTGTAGGTAACTAAGGATCGTTTCCTATTTCAAAATTGGATATTTCTTCAAAATCTTACCGATGTTGGATATTTCAACTCGACGTTAGGATTTGCTTTTGAATACTTGAAATTGCGAACAAGTTAAATCAACAATGGACAGATATAAAGTACGTGTAGCGAAGGTTGCTTGCGATGTAACTATGCAGCCGTGACTGCTTGCATGTATTGAATGGGGAAATTTGTAAACATCTCTAAAGGCCACCTGTTACTGCGGTTATTGTACGCGTAAGTTAAAAATATAGTTATATGCTTTTAATACATATCTAGTGTAAATATTTTCTCAAGTTCCCCGCAATTCGCAATGATAAAAGAGTTGTCGGTTCATCGCTCTTCAAAACAAAATTTGCGGGTTCAATTCACTTAGAAAAGAGTGAACTTAATTTCAAAATCTTTGTTCTTGACCACAAGAAAAGTCGTAGAATCGTGACATATCTCCGTCCCCTTTTGCAAAAATGAAATGTCATTTTCATATAAGAATCCTTTATCCTTATTTCACACCAAAAATGCTCACCTATATAATGTATATGATATCAATTAATAATTAATGTGAAAATTAACCAAACATTTAATATTTTATATTAATTCGCCAAAAAAATATATTTTTATCCAGCAGGGACATCATCTCCTATCTACAGTAAAGTAGTTTGTACTTATATTACTAAACTTTGGAAAAACCTATAATTGATCAATTCGCAATTGTTGTGTTTATGTTGGCAAGAATTTCAATTTCAATTTCAGTTTATGTTGACAAAAGAAAATGATACTTTATACCAAGAAAAATCAATCATAGTAAATAGTTTATATAGACAGAGCATATATTGGCTACACGGTGTGGATATCAAGATTCAGTTAGAATGACCTGGTTGTTAACCGCTTCAAGTTTTTCTTCTATAACTTCCGGGTTGTTCTTGTGTCGTAATAATAAAGCATGTTCTGTGGTGTTTGTCACTCTGTAGTATAAACCTAGCATTATAGACTGAGTATAGATACAGTGTTCGTTCTTGGAGAAGTCTGTTTGTATTTTCTCGAACTCTTCTCCAAAATGATCAGTTTATGAAGACAAATATCTCTTCCTTATAAAGTGTTTGCATAAAATGCATCATTTGCTGTGAGGAATTCTTGGAAATAGCTGCGGTGTTTCGACCAATAAATTTAGAAATATCGCGAGCTGAAAGAGAGAACTAGGACGGGAGTATGACGCACTGAGCTATGTATGCTAAGTGAATGGGTCAAACTGCATGGACCAGCATTATGAACCCAGATTTTCCTAATCGTGTCAGATGATTTTACTCATCAGTGGAAGAGTACTAAGTTAACAAAACTATCTGTCAGTGTCTCTTGTTAACCCATTATCTTGGAATGCACCCAGATTTGGCGTACCGTTTAGTATTTTACTCTTTCTAATGCCACATGATTTTACTCATCAACGGAAGAGTACTGTCAGTTAATAAGTCAACAAATCTATTTGTCAATGTTTCTTGATAATCCATTAGCTTGCAATATGCAACCAGATGTGACCTACTTTAATATTTTTACTCTGTTTAAGTCAAGTTGAATATTTTCGCGGTGCAATAATATTCCAATCTAAATAAGTTTTCATCAACACACAAATGGTTCAGGATATCTTGTTGATTGATCTACAGCTGTGGTGAATAAGAAAAACGCAACATCAAAGTGTTCATGAAATTCACTTCACTTTCGTTTTGATCACAAAAGATCGTATAGCGTATCAATTAAATATTTATGAATATTAAGTGTTGCGTCTTTTAAACATGCTGTATAAGTTCGGTCATTATACCGATGAAAAGCCATTTCAAGCTAGAAGATTAAGTTTTAGCAGATCAAAGATGATCAAAGAATTCAATCCGTGGATGTGACAGTCAGGCCGGGCTGTGGTGATTTCGGAACACGAAGGTAAGACCAGATGTAACCTTGTAGCAACACAGCGAATCGATAATATTCTTATAATCTCACAAAACAAGTAAACTAACGTGAATTTATAATGGTAATAGAACGAATAGGAGTGCAATTAATGCCAAAATCATACGAGTGATTACAAAATCAACCGACCGCGCAGCGGGAGGTTGATTTGTTAAGCACGAGTATGATTTGGCATTAATTGCACGACTTAATTCGTTCTATTACTTATTAATTATCCATCTTCTGTAATCAAAAATTCTGGTCATTTTCTTCAGCAAATATATCATTTAAAAGGTCAAAATTTTCAAAATCATTGTCAAATTTCTCCATTTTTAAAAATTTCGCGCCCCAAAAGAAAACAAATTCTTATTTTGTATCTGAATGCTGATTGGCTACTTGTAAAGCTATGCTGAATTTCAATGGCTGTGAACAAGAGTGCGATTACAGCTCACCAAGAGTGCGATTAATGAATAATCGCACTCCTGTAAACCAATCAAATTGAAGTATTTGACAGTGATTACAGAAGATGGATAATTAATCATTAAACAGAGGCTCTCGTGCACACAATGGTATCGAAATAATTTGCAAACCAGGGCAGTGGCGTTGCCAGCATGATAAGTGGGGGGGACTTATTCGTTTCTATTCAAATTGATTGTCTTAACGGACTTTGAACATGAATATATGAATATGTCCACCCCACTTATCGATGCCGGTGACGCCACTGAACCAGGGAGTTTTACCTTGGCACCATTTTGCGGAAAAGATCTGACGAAAATCACGTCCTTATTCAAAAAACAACAAACCATATAACAATGGATTGTATATTCAAGGAAGCGGAGAAGATAAGGGTATCATCTCTCTCACATTAATAACGAAATTCATATTAGGCACGGGAAATTCATCTTTGAATAGATTAATCAACATCTTATTCATTGTAAATTAGTGTTGAAAAACCCTGCTTGGGAACACAATAAAAAAAGTTTGTATTGTATTGTAAAACGACAGGTATGTACACGCGGGATTGCAGCCAGCGTTATAAATGTACCCTTTATTGACCAGAGATGCGTTCAATGCATATAAATAGATATAATACTCTTTACTACAATTTCAAGATTCCACGTTTCTGCTGTTACAGTCTTTTCCGTGTATGTAAAAAGCCTGTTATATGGCAACTTATTTGCCAACTCAGTATGCTAATAAAATTATACTCGAATTTGAGCATTTTTATTTTAGTCTAGGGTAAACTCGCAAATAATATCAGGCCTTTATAAGCCTATGTTTCCAACTTGGTAATATATTTCATAGATAAGTAATGATTTGCATGACTTTCTAAGGTTTTCCATGGCTTTATAACATCACATTTATAGTACGCGTGTGCGATTGGTCGAGACTTCTCCCGGCGAAATTGGAAAGCGAATTAAGTAATGCAATGAATTATTTGTCTATAATTACATGAGTTGGCATTACTAAGCGAGTTACCCGGCTTTTACGAGTGACTTGCTTTATAAGTTTTGCTTATTATTTGAACATTTCCATTACATCGATTGGAAGGACATTAGAGACTTTTAGCTTGACGTTTACGGCAAACACTAGACTTGCTACAAGTCGACTCTTTAAACCCACACGCGAGCTTGAGTGACCGAGCGTAGCGAGGTCGCGAAGGCGAGGGAAGGGAACGCGCGGAAGAGTCTGTGTGTGTTTTAACTCCACTATCTTTAAGTGTGCGGTAATTTCGCTAAGCCTAAATTACAAACGTTCTACATAAAACTTGTGATGTTCAGCAGTAATGTAAGAAAGCAAAAGACTATTTCCGATGTATTTAGAAAAGCAGCAAATTCAGCTTTGCCGTATATGTTTCACGTTCGCCGTCAGTATAAAAATTAAAGCTTGAACGACTGCACACACCCTCAGCCGTTCAAGCATTAAAATTTATACGGCGAACGTGAAACACATACGGCAAAGCTGAATTTGCTGAATATCTGAATATTAATAAGGAACAACGTTAGCGAAACAACTTGATTTCAATTGCTTGTACACCCATGGCTCAGCCCTCTAAAGAAGCCTAGCGATACATTTTAGCATGCTGAATGTAAGATCGTTAAAAAACAAGATATGACTTGTTCATGATTTTATATCGTAGATAACAAACAGGGGCGGATCTGGATTTTCGCAGGTCAATGCTACATATACGAAGTAAGAAAAATGTTCGCACCCACCCCTATAGATTGATGAAATTAGTTATATTTTACAGTTTACTAGCTGATTCGATATAATTATTTTCATACGAAAGATAATACAGGAAAAATCCCAGTTTCAATCGATGCCAGGCTAGTCTGCTAACATCCCTAGGACACATAAAAATGTAGAAAGTTTACAAAGGGACCTTTTGTGGATAAAAACACCTCCAGAACGAGCAGACCAAACCTCCAGAACGAGCAGAATTTTTGTCTCCATGGAAACTACCGAATGGGCCAATCAGATTGATGAGAAACACCCTAACCAACCTCCAAAACGAGCAGACCAAACCTCCAGAACGGGCAGAATTTTTGTCTTCATAGAAACGAATGAAAAAGATTGAGCAAGTTTGCATTCAGGAGCGAGGAAATCGATAGAGATCAGTGTTTATTTAATTTAAAGGACATTGGTCATATTTTGGTTTATTATCAAGGTTAGTAAAATCGAGTGCCCTGATCACGAATCTGCTCTTATTTTTTATCCAAAACTTTTGCTTCTTGAGTTATTGAATGGGGAATATTTAAGTAGGCCGCCATCTTGAAGAAAGTGAATTATGCGAAATTAATTGATGACGTCAACAGCAGGTAACAAAGTAAACATGATTTGCGCCAAAAAATACAAAGCAAGTTTACTCTCTGTGCGTATAACTTTGTAAAGACTGGACAATACTGCTCTTTATGGTGCTCGGCTACAGGTATCAGACAACGTTATTGTTGTAATGAAACGTGTTTAACGGAACCGCAACGTGTCGAATACCTCAGATGTTCGGTCTTTTCTTGGCGGCTAAGAATGACTTCGGTATGGACGGTATCACCTATCACAGGCATTGAGCAAAATAGTACAACATGTTTAACTTCCGTTCCGATTTGCGGTACGATACTTCGTTGTTATTGTCGGCCTCCCTGGATCTAAACATCTTCCCCGCGCATGCTCAATAATAAGGCATACTCATGTGGTTACTCACTTCACTTGGCACGCACCTCTCGACGAGACATGTATTGTCCAGTCTACGGCTGTAACAGCGATAGCAAGAAACAAACGGACCCTCCAACGCACTTTTTCACCTTTCCGTCCGGAACATCAACGACGCAAAAGCAAAGACGAAAAGTGTGGATAGAATTTTGCAAGCGAAAAGCGTTCCGACCTTCATCGTGCACAAGAATATGCTCAACGCATTTTGAGGAAGACGCGTATGAACCAGGATGTTCGCTGCAGTTTCTAGCGCTGTAGAGGTCGCCACGGAAAAATCAAGAGCCGCCAGTGTGAGAAGACAACGAGAAAAGGTACTTTGATCGCGCAAAATATTCATAGTGACATATAGATGATACTGATGAATATATTATATTCATTCGTATCATACGGTATTTGTCAAGGGAGTATTAACTATAGTATATCGCAATGTGTAAAGTTGACTATATATTTTATAAAATATTGACACTCTTATACGTGGCGTCGAAATCGAACAAGAAGAAGCGGGATGCTCCAAGGCTGGCGAGAGCATTGAAATTAAAGGCGAAGCTCAAATTCCGCCGTCACCTGAAGTAGAGGAACACGAAGCATCGACCAGAACTGGATCAATAGGGTAAATTCCAAGCACGCTTGCAAAGCTTCAACAACCAGTCAGGTCAAAATCAACGCAAACCAGACCACAATTGCGATCGATAAAGACCCAAACTGTCATCAACGCGACATCCCGTTTCTTTGACGAGAAGCAACAAGAATGTTTGTCAACGGAAACCGAAACGACAGAGGCGAAGCTGGGGAAACCCCAAAGTGTGACAACAACTAGTGGCGCAACTATCACCGAGCCCGAAAGCGAAGTAGAAGTGAGCAGTGGCAGTGATAAGTCGGTTGAACAGGACCCTATGTATGTGGACAGTGAAAATCAACCATCAGATAGCCAGGATAGTTTTGAGGAAGAAGAGTCAACTGTCAATGTCATCTTACAGCGGGGAAAACCCCCAGAACAGCAAATGAAGTTTGTGGTGTTTGAGGACAGTGTGTTGGATGTGTTTGGCACCTGTTACATATGTAACGGTGAATGTATTGTCACGGTGGAAAAACAACGGGGATCATTGTGTACAATTAGCAGCCAATGCCTGAAGGAAAGCCGCCATTGTTTTGTGTGGGTCACCGGTCCAACTGTGCATGGTATGCCTGTATTCCATTTGCTGCTGGCATCAGGTATTCTAACAACTGGGATGGAGGTGTCTAAGGTGTTGCGTTTGTTTCAAGCACTGAAAATCCCAAATGTGAAACAGCGAGAGTTCTCCAGAATTTTCAGGTACCATGTCGTCGCTACAGTCTACGACGTTTAACAAAAAGAACAATCGTCTAGGCTGGCTGAAGTCGCAAACAAATCTGTCATTGTTGTATATGACATGCGGGTCGACAGTCCTGGACATATAGTGGTCTTTTGGGTTCAGGGAGCATATTGGATGCCGAAAGAAACATCATCTTGAGTACACAAGTAATCAAGGTACAGCATGTAACTATGATTTATTGTCTATAATATAGAAATAATTATCCATAATTACTTATGGATCATTATTTCTGTATTATATTGTAACCATCAACCAATATTAAATATGGTATAATATATTAAAAGTATATAATATTTGTTATATATATGATATAATATCAATATCATCAGATGTTAAATTTCTGTAACACACCTACACAAACTGTATTTTGCTCCTTTTTTTCCGAGCATTGTGTATACAGTTTTTAAGGTTATTGCACTTTCCTAAATTGCATATTTACACCAAATATGTTCTAAACAGTTGTATGTGTTTTTCAACAGTCTACTGAGGTAAAGAACTCTAACGCAATGGAGTTGGAGTCACTGAAGCGGCACCTAAAGTATTTAGAAGAAAATGGTACTAGTACTAGTGTTTCAAAACTGGTGACAGATCGCTATGGGCAAGTGTCTACCTATATGGCAAATGAACGACCGCAAGTTAAACATTGCTTTAATGTAGTTTATATGTTGAGATTCTTTATAAGGATTTTGAACGTCTTGCAACTTAGCAAAGGAACAACACAATGAGACATTTTTGTGGCATATAATTTGGGCAGGAAGCGCTCGAAAAAAGGTCTAGAGGCTCTAATTAACCTAAGTTTTTCCTAGAGGAACAGGAGGACCTCTAAGTTGCAGAGGGTGTGAGCCAGCTCTGTGCATGTTGTTCAGTGAGTTGAGACCTGATGATCTAGGGACCACCATTAGTTATACTGAGACAGTAAGGGCACTCAAAACCCGACAGAGCATGCAAAAACTATAGGTTTTTCTAGAGGAACAGGCGGACCTCTAGATAACAGGGGAACAGGCGGACCCCTGTTCAGGTCAGTCAGCTCGACTCAAATATTGTCTGACTGACCCATCGAGTCTCTAGGTCAGGTCATCAGGTCGCGTTTTCGACCAAAATGACCTGTACAAATGCACTTCACGTGGTGAGGTGTTGTCCAGAAGGACAGCACTTCCTGCCATTAATGGCGGTCTGCACAAAGTGCAAACCGCCATTTCCGGCACGGGAAGTAGCCGAATTAGAGTCCTGTCTTTCGACAGCAGAGAGGGCCACCCTAAAATGTCTTTAAGACACAATCTTGCAAAGGTGGCCGGCAATTGTGTGTATGTGGGTCCTTGAACAAACAGATTCGAAGATATCGTGCAGTTGCCGTGGTAGCATGACAGAACAAAACATACGGCAGGCTATGAGTTTGCAGGAAGGATCCACATACACACAAATAGGGGACTGGTGTTATACGGACTATACAGCAAGGAAGCATAATGATTGAGTTTAAAAGGTAGATATTAAAACAAAATTTTTAATGTTTGGTACTTGCAGTTAGTTTGTATGGAACGGAAGCTAAGACGTCCTTTGGAGTTCTAATGTATCTCTCGTAACAGTCTGAAGACCAACGTCCTAGCGTTTTGATGAGCCAGGAGGGTAGGCCGGCTGAGCCCGCAGCTGTAGCAGCTCCGATCCTGAAACTATGAGAGGCGTAGAGGTTTTCGGCCAGTCCTTGCCCTTGAAGTAGATGACGTAGATGCGATGTTAGGGTTACACGTGTAAGTGGGACACCTGATGTAAATTGGAACAGTGAAAAATTTGGAACGCTTCACGAATTTGCGTGTCATCCTTGCGCAGGGGCCATGCTAAGATTCGAGGTTGATTCGGCCAATCACATCCTTTCGTTGTTCCAACATTTGGCCAATCAGGTGGCTTCGTTGTTCCAAGTTTCCACAAGCTTGGTTGCTAAGGCTGCCTTCGCTGTCGTTGTCAAGGGGGCATTGCTATAGGAGTGAGCATATTATCGGCGAGTTTTTTTCGAAATTTCTGATCGTTATTCGGACAACAAACGAGTTCTTTGTGTCAGTCGTTGTCAAATAGTTTTATCTAAACGTATTTGGCTGGTCTTTGAGCTTTTAGTATGATTCGATCGCCGAATTTTCCTCGATTTTCCAATGGCGCGTTGGTGCTTCGCTACTCGAAGGAGGCTTTAGAACTAAAGCAAAAACCGAAGGCTAGAGGGCCAAGCGAAAGCGTTGAGGAGGTAAGGGTATATTTATGTTGTTAAGTTAACTGATATGGCTGTAACACGGGTAAAATATCGATCGCGACGTCGAATATCACATCGGTTTATTGCTGTGATTATAGCTAATATTAACATGGCGCTCGCTGCTCTATTTACATATTGTATTTACAATCCATCGTAAGAATTTATCGCATTTAAATGATTTTGCGCTTGCTGACGAGGCAATATTTGTTAACCTTGAACTTTTCGTTGAAACCGATAGATTTGTTTTGAAATTTAACGCTGGTATTTCGCTGTAGTATGTATATAGTATAAATACCATGTAGTATGTATATGTATGTTAAAAATATATCAATCGCATATTTCTTTTAGGTCAAAAAACGTGCTATTCAGGCCGTAAAAAGTAGAAATGGGAAAGTCGATGATGAATTGGACGTACTGGGCGAGTACATCGTTCAATTCGGTGTGTTTCGGGGACAGACATTTCGTTGGATGTTAGAAAATGCTTTGGGATATGTTGGCTGGCTTGTTTACTCAATGAGAGGGGAGACGACCACAACAGCAGCAATAAGCCAAAACAAGGGAGCTTTCAAAAAATATGTTGAGTCTTTCCCTGAGGGTCGAGAGGTTGTAGCCTTGAAAAAGAAAGAGTCGGAGGAGAAGCAAAAGAAAAGCCAAGAACCAAGTGCAAGTAAACCAAGACAAGTTTCCACCCTCGCTAGCAGAGTTCTTTCGGGACACACCAGCGTGATAGCAGCTAAAGTTGCAAAGCAAGGTGCCACTACTTTTAAACCTACCCTGCCAACAGTACGGAGTAAGAGACCACCACCTTCTACGCCTGATATTGTGCCTGCCCTGCCAGATATTGGTGATGAGGAACTATGTAAAATGGTCGAAAGTATTGGTAAGTTGGCATTTTATGGAGTTCACTTACAAGTGATGAAAATGATCCTATAGCCCAAAGGCGGGCATCTCACTGAGATTTCCAGGTTCAAATCCTGGTGGGGTCAAACCAAAATGTGAAATCTTTCATGTGAAATTTTATAACTTTATATAGGACACTTGTATTAAAATGTTATTGTTGTTCGTTCCTGCGTTAAATATTTTTAATAATAATGTTGTGGTTATATTGTGTTGCTAGAGGAAACTTATAGTGGGAGCATCGCAACTTCAAAGACTAGTGGATCAACCTGCACTCAAGGTAGTTGGTGTTAATATAAATAGTATGATATTCATATATATTCTGTGTGGTAATTCGAAAAGCCTGAATGACGTACAGTGCATCTTCCCTTAATAATCTATGTATGTTAATCATTGCATAAATATATTTCTGTGAATGTGTTAGTAGAGAGAACAGAGGTGCAAAGCAGAAGCAGTAATTTGCAAGAAAGTAGTAGCACTGGAGGTATTTTAAGGCACTTACTCATTTCAACATGTAACTTATCATACTATTATCATTCAGTGTATATGGGAAATAATTTCAAATAATATTTTTCAGTGTTTTTGCCTGATGGATGGGTGAAAACTCTCCCAAAAGCAGACCACATGTGGGTGTCACAGGCACTGTTCAAGAAAAGTGCAAAAACTGGTAAAGCTGAACTAGATTTCAGCAGGTAACAAGACATGCTCAGGTTATGTAGTTCACCAAGAAAATATATTTATTATTTTATATTATTTTTTATATATTTTAGAGTGAACAAACTGTGGTGGTATCCACCCCAACCTCCCCTTATTGCAAACCAACCACCTCTTCCGAGTAAGTATTTTGCCCAACGCCTGTTGCTTTGGATGCCTAGGAAGCTGTGGAAGGTAAAGCTGTGTTGTCCACATCCTGGTTGTGAGAAGAAAGAGCTGACGAGTGCTGGGATATATCCAAGGGTTCGTCAAGTCTTGGATGTGGATGAAAGATACAACTTGGCATCAGAGTACCTAGAGTGCCGGTCTTGCAAGAAGAAGGTGATCAGTTGGAGTCCTGCACTTGTGCAACAGCTAGACCCTGGTCATCGACTGCAGTTTCCTGTCCTTATTACCTATCAATATGCCTGCGATGTTAAAGTCATCAGGATGTTGCGACAAAGAACACTTGGCAACAGTTCCACCGTGTTGCAGAAGAAGATTTCAGAGCAGCATAGCGAGAGGTACCTTGTGAAATCCACCCAGTACATGACAGAGTGCAATTATTTTCGAAAAGCCATGAAGAGTCAACTTGTCGTAGCCCATAGCTTTGAAGAGCCACCTAAGTTCATCGATGTGCCTAAATATAAGTGGTTCCTGACTGTTTATGTGCAGGACATCATGAACAGGGTGGATCACATCAAAGCTTCCATCACTTCCACCTTCGGTACCATTTTGAAAATGGATTCTACCAAGAAAATTGTGAAGAAATTGGCTGGTCACAGTTCGAGCACAGCTTCGTGGGTGACGAACGTTGGCAACGAGAGGGGTGAAGTACTGATGAGTGTCTTGACTGCGATCGAAGGCGTTGGCTTGGCTGAGATGGCAAAAGGGCTGATGAGAAGGTATTCCGTTGCCGATGTTCCTCCTCCTGTTGCTCTGTATGTTGACAGGGATTGCTGTGGTGGCAGTGGTGTCAAGGTACATGAGCTGTTTTACCATTGGAACGACCTGATCGTGCGCCTCGATATTTGGCATTTCATGAGACGTTTCGCCACCTGTTGCACCACAGAGTCACACCAACTCTACGGCGAGTTCATTTCATGATTTTTATTTCTTCAGGTACCAGTGCAAGTGCTCTGCATTTCCAAGCCTACCTTTTGGAAGGTTTGGCAAGGTGGAATGCGGATCGAGTGAAAAGTGCTGCTGTCTCTGGTGACACCCCTGGTCCCGACTCCTATACCGGATCGCTGTTGAAAGCCGCCAACAATTTGAGTGTTTCCCTTTTCGGAAAAAAAATTAAGAATGAAACGGAGGTAGGCGTATACACTGGTGAGCTAATTGGCGTGGAGTATCTGTTCGGTCAGACTGGAAAAGTGCTGGAAAATGCAACGAACGACGATGAAGAGATGGATCCAGGAGCCCAACAGCTGGAGTACCTCGACCATTATATTCAAATTTCCCGCTTTTTGGGGGAATTCCCCGTTGTCAAGGAAAAGCCCTTTTCCTGCATCTTGCGGGTTATCCCTGACAGAGAACATTGCGCCCCATCTTTTGCGCAGGGGCCATGCTAATCTTCTCTGTATCGTTCCAATTTTAGTATATGTGCTGCCGGAGCAGCACTTATTTTTGTAGTTTTTGTTTATAGTTACTTTTGAAACGCAGATATATGTATTACTGCCTTTCGATAGAGACCTTTAAATATTTGACCGGCGTTGTGGACGCATTGGCTGAGGTCTTGCGAATGACCAATGCATGCATGGGGAGCAGGCAAGATCCTTGCAGAAAAAAGGGGGCCATTGTTCAAGTCCACGTGAAGGGAAAGACCGTCAGGGGAGATTCGATTGGCCGTAACACAAGTTTGCATACGTTGTTCACATGCTAAGATGCCAGAGTTCGTTCAGATTTTGGACTTTATAACTATTAACATGCCTGGTAAAGACTGCCTTGTTCTATTGAGGCCTTGACCTTGCCCGGGCTAAAATTAGTGCATGCGATAACTATGACAGCTAGGCCAGAGATGGTCCATATGTAGGGTGAAATAGGACCTTCTAGAACATATTACTCCATTAACCGCAAATTTATAACTTGCGTATAAATTTTTTATATAATGTGTGGCATGATGTAGCAAAAAATAAATAAAATATAGAACCATAATTATAGCATTATCAGAGGGGAAATCAGGCAAGGAGCAATTATTGCTCATGATCTTTGAGTTACATTATGGCATGTGAAACAGTTTAGGTAGTGTCAAAATAGGTTGTGGTATAATACACTCTTATATTAATAAGAAAACCATAAGAGAGAATTAAGAAAAGATTGACAAAGCTTGCAAAGAAAAGAAAATTCAAAATCGATTGGGCCATACATTCATGTGAGTAACTTATGCTTTCTATCTGTGCATGTATTTTGGTTGTTCCGCCTTTTTGCTCAAAATACATAATTATAGGGGTTGTAAAAATTCCACCATTGGGGCCCAGCCCAATGATTAAAAAGATAGTGATTCACCATGTTTTGGCAAACAAATACTTATAGCAACAAGCTGGATCATTTCCTAACCAAGCTATGCCCTTCATGATTCTCCTAAAATATACAGGATTACACAAAGTTACAACCAAAGTACAGCACATGTATGTGATTATTATTGTCCAAATGCCACCAATGTGTTAAGGTAGTTACGACCCAGCAGTCTGAGGTAACCCTATTATGTAAACTCATAATTTCATTACTTTTACTTATAATTATAGTCAATTATAACCACATCTACTAGGTTTGGAACTCCAGTGAAACTGCTGATGAGCGAGAGGAGAAATAGCGCAGTATCATCAATCACATTGCCAACATACATGAACATGAAGGGCATGTGATCTTCATGGAATGTGAACATGATGTGATTGAAAGAGCCTGGCTTCAACCAGGTTTGCTGTTTATATATTTTTGTTACTGATATTTACTTTAGCCATAAGATGAAGGGTTGTACTGTATGTGATAGAAAGCCCCAAGGATGCATTTTCAGGGTATCAATATTGATGTGTCTTATAGGGTCTGCAGCCTACAAAAAGCTGGCAGAGGTACTGACAAGACCGCGTCTCATTGCGGCAATCAGGAAATTGTCCCAGTATCATCAAACATCAGGGTTGGAGGCCAGGCATGCACTGGATAATCTTCTTGCTTCAAAGAATACCTATCATTCTTATAATTCATTGAGTGCACGGTAGGTGGGAAACCTATTTGAGTTCTCTAATTTGACAGGTTGTAATCCTACTCATTTTATGAACTATGTGTTTTATTAGGTTATTCTGTGCAAATCTACATTATAACGAAAACAGCAAGCGTAAACAAGCAACAAAAGCTGACGGCACTGCTCAATGGGCAATTGTTTTTCCAAAAGCTTTTAAAGGCAAAAAAGCTGTTGCCAAACCATTGAAAGAGAAGCCTGCTTATGGTAAAAATTAATTTGTATATTAAAATCGAGTCAATTAATACTATATATCATTAATACTCTTCATCTTATCTATAATCCCACGCAAAATATGAAATATATTGTTATAATAAATGAACTAACAAATAACAAATGTAGAAAATGTAAATGCCCGCAACTCTAATATATAAATAAGATGTTATAAAATCAAGGTTTTCCTCCAGTTCTGTTTTCAAAATCAAAATTACTCTGACTGAAGATTACTCCGTAAATCTTAAAAACAGATGTGAAACAAAACTTTGTTTTTACTCACCCCCACATAATTTTTGCAGGATACATAGATTTTATAATGAGTCAAGTTGTACAAAATAGAGTCAAATACAGTACTTTGAAGAAAACTAAAGCTCATGCAGAGAAGGTGTTGCCAGTCGAGCCACAATCTCTGGTGCAAAAGTACTTGGGCGGAAAGGAAGGGCCATCTAAACAGCAAGTGGTGGACAGCAGAAAGTCGCGATTTTCTAAGCCAGCTTTACCTGTAAGTAAAGACCATAGTCCAAATCACACACCTTGTGTATGTAAAGGAAAATGTGCCACTAAAAATGTAGTTGCAGGGCTGATGATCTAATGTGTGATACTAATTGTAAATGCAAAGTAGACAAGTGTAAGCATCGTGAGTGAACATAATAATTATTATTGTCCATTTTTAGTTAGTTGATTGGTCTGACCGTAGTAGGGTGGTGATACATTTACTGCCTGCTTGGCTCTTCTTGGGCTAAAAATAATCTTATCTGTACAATAGATTATAGATGTATATTATGTAAATATTGTATTTATTTCATTAATATTTGTGTTGGTTTTTCATTGGAAGAGGCTGTAAATCTTCCAGCTGGTTTCTAAAATAATAAAATATCAACAAATATAGATAATTAAATAAGGAATTAGGCTATAGAATTATATGGGTTGTAACATAAATAAATTATATTTCTAACATTTACTTAGCGTTTTGACTTTTTTGCGTATTTGAAATGAGTATAAACTCAATCATGTGAGGAAAACTGTTCTTGAATTTTCGTGTAAACACACGCAGTAAACGGCCTTCTCTTCTTTAATTCTCCCAAAAATTTGGAATATCTAATGCGAACATCGTTGGTATGCAACTAGTCTGTACAATTTATGTATTTTATCCAAATCACTGTCATCCAGAGGCCAGTATCTTCGAGGTATAGGAAAACGTCTATTTCTAACACGCTTTCCGAAAGCATATTTGCTTGGAAATCACCATGTGCTGTCAGGCATCTTTTTCCATTCGCTTCTGCTTCATTTAGCAAATTGTCGTACTCGTCATATTCTAGTGCCTTCTCATGGCAACAAAAAAATTCGATGGCTTTTGGTTTGAGCGTGCAATGGCCACATTTACACCACTCTAAGCTTTGAAGGCGCCAAGCATGTTCCGCTTCGAAGGCATGGTCAACTTCCTCATCTGGGTCTGAAATTATGTCGCTTTCAGAGCTATCCGAGTCGCCTTTGTCACGCTTGTATACCCCGGTTCAGGCTAATATTGGGTAGGGTAGTACCTCCTCTATTTGGTTTTTGTGTATATCTTCTATTTCAGAAGCCGAAATATCACTAACAGAGCAAAAGTATTGAGAACACTGACCGCTTCCATAAAAAATTATTTGACTTGAGTACTCCTTCACCTGCTCTTGACGTCACGCGGTCACGTGATGAAAAGATAATGAGTTTGAGAATCCATTCAAGATGGCGACCTACTTAAATATTCCATTCAATAACTCAAGAAGGAAAAGGTTTGGATAAGAAATAAGAGCAGATTCGTGATCAAACACTTGATTTTACTAATATTGATAATAGACCAAAATATGACCAATATCTTTTAATGAGCGCACAAATTACTATGCGACAGTACCAATTTACAACAGGACTGCGATCTAAAAATATAATAATTTCACTGCGTTTAATTAGTTCGAAATTTTTACGTTACTCGCGTGATCAGTGTGACTACCCCTAGATCCGCCCTTGCATGAGATCGAGTGTTTCCGAACGGGGAGGTTCAAATTCAAACTATAAATTGCGAAATATAGGCATGTGCTGGTTTTTCATGTTTTGAGTTTGAGATTTGTTAATTTTTTTGTTCATTTTTTTGTTTTGTAAACATCTGGAATTGAATTTACCCAAATGCGTCTTCCAAATAAATATGTTTGGACTGGGCAGTTATTAACAAATTGGATATTTTAGCATTAGAGCAGCCTCGTTCCGAGGCGCTTTAAATAAAATAAATATAGGAACACTACAGGCTTTTACATAGATCAGTGGCTAAGAGGAGCGAGCGCGCAAGGAATTTTGGGGAAGATGCGACGGAGAAATGGAGCGCCTGGCAGAAAATGCATATATTTTTTTGGCGTTTTACTCGTGCATTCTTGCGTTTTTGGTGGTTTGTGGCCATATGGATGACCTGGAGCAATCGTTAAAGAAGTTCTCGTTTGACGGTAATATTTTTTATAGAATTTGGTTGCATTTTATATAATATTTAGTACGTTTTTAGAGTAGACTGTCAGTGAATCTTTCGTGTTATTCTTAGATATGCTAATAATAATATCCATCGACCGTTATCATATTCTGATTATAAAATTATCCTTACAATAGCACCTTCAAGTTATGATGATTTGGATTTATCGTCGCTTGGGGGACAAAATGTTCAAAGTAAGTCAGTTGGTATAAGCTTTGGAATTTTATTCTATATGCTGAGTACATTAAGCTGGTATATTTTCCATTGATATTAAAATATATGTATGCGCATGTTTTTATGTTTTTAAATGTGATATAGTATGTATATTTCAAATACTTTTTATGCATGTTAACTGGGCCAGCTCTGCCAGTCAAGCCTGAAGTTGGCATTTACACTGATTTGCCTGACAGTATGTCTTTCATTTGTATGCCCCAACATGTTCCTGTGTTTAACAATAAATACTGTACACATGTTCACCATAATATACCAATGTGTAATGTGTAAAATAACTCGACAATCTAGGAGATCGTTTTAACCAGAATGAAAATCCTGCAACAATTGCTATTTTTTGTTTATGACTGTGTGCTAGTTAGGAACTTCCAGCGATTTCATATAGTTATCTCCAGCAGGAGATATCTGCTTGAATACTCTAAATGTAGTCTAGCAGCCAACTAAAGCTATCTTCACTTGCAGTTGGATGTCTGGGTCAATAAACCACCACAACTCATGGAGATTAAAATTTAATTTAAAATATAATTCATATATACACCATATAATAATTATATTATACCATATTACAATTATAATTCATGTATGGTGTTGCACACTGTCAGAGATACAGAGGAGGGGGTTACAGAGATTGCTAGGCAATAATTACATTTAGTGTTCTTTGTGTTATTGCCATTTACATGCAACCTCATGGGTTATGTCCAACAGGTTATGGTACATATTTGTGTTTTCAAAACACCTTTTCAAAGACATCTAAAGCCTGATGCTACTAGTCAGCATTTGATAAAAGACCAGGAAAACATCCGCTATATCTGCATGTTGTTGAAACTTGAATCCAAGTCCAATAGGTTTGCATGTAAGTAAGCATTTTGTAATATATGTATTCAACTTGATATATAACCTCTTATCACATTTCTTTTTTAATGCATTATACCTAGTGGCTAGTGTATTCTAGCATATAATTTGTCAAGTGGCCAATGCAATAAAAGAAGGCACAGATTTGCCCCAGATTTGGAATGAATTGTGGAATATAATAAGGATTCAAATGTAAACGTAAAGCAGTCATTGTTGATGGCTTCCCTCGATTTGTCCAGTGAGGAGAAAAGCATACTATCAAGGCCATATTCAAGGGTCGTTTCCCACATTCTAATAAAAATACAAAATGATCTATTTTAGAACTTCATAAGAGTTAAAATAAATGTATCTAGAGGTGCATACCTTTGTTTTACGATAATCAAATATCTTATCCGTACATTTTCTTGTTTCTTCTTCATGTAGAAATCCGAATGAATTCGCCTTTTGCCCCGCTTGAAAATTATTTATTTGGAAATGATGACAGTGCGATACCTAACAGTGCGATACCTAAACACTCCTCATTCGTGCATAAAATTTCCCCATGCATATATTTCTGTGTATCGCTCTTAAAAATTCGGGCGGAATTAATATTTTAACAAGTTCCTCTTTTGCACTTTTGAATAATAAACAACAGTGAAGTGAACTCATAAATCGTGAGCCGCCATGTTTTATGCATTTTTTGCCAGGCGCTTCCTTTCCCGCGTCTTCCCCAAAACTCTTTGCGCGCTCGCTCAGCCACTGATCTATGTAAAAGCGTGTAGTGTTCCTATATTTATTTCATTTAAAGAGCCTGGGAACGAGGCCGGCATTAGAGAGTTCCAATTATTCGAATAATATGGATCTGACTATGAAATCTGTATCGAAGACTGAGAATTATTATTGTCAATCGTCCTCCTACGCCAAAGAAGAGCAGAATAAATGAAGCTACCTTTTTTAATGAACTCTCTAATGTGCTGAAAATACTGGTCACAAGCCATAACAGTGAAGATGTCCTCTTAATTAATGACATAAAGAATGTGTCAGCGAAAAGTGCAACATTTTTATTAATTCGTTTGAATATAAAAATCGTGTGCTTGTTCCACCAATAAAAAGGTCATACGTTGAATCTAATATTAAAACAAAGATCACATGAAACATTTCTGTCGGACGAAAATGCAATTGATCCTGGTATCTCGAACCAATTCGCAGTTAATTGTAAGTTACTGTTTACTAAACATATTATTCTCTAAGCTTCAGGAACATCAAGTCGACAAACTTTGATTTGTTTTGTGCCGATATGAGAACATCAGCTTCAGCTCAAAAAAGCAACGCTGCGATTAACACTTTTGCTTCTGTTGATGCCTATATGAAAAGACACTGGTAACGTTACAGAATTCTGAATACGCATGCACCCATTAAAAGTAAGCTTAAAGTATTATGCCCAGATACTTCATGCATGGTATACTCCTGAAATTCAGGAACAAGAAGTCATAGAAAGAAAATATTCACCATGTAGCTCATCTGAACAACTTGCAAATAATTTTTCAGACTTGTTTGAAAATAAAATTGAAGCTATCAGAAATGATTTGTTAACACATACCACGAGTGCAGTATGTACCAACACCATAGAATCATCATAATCAACGAAATGTGGTGAATTTGAATCCTTGCTACCCATATCTACTAAAGATCTGACTGTCATAATTAAATAAATAGCTTAAAAATCATGTGTTCTGGATCCTGTTCCTTCTAAGATCGTGCAGGAAAGTTTGACTGATTTGTTATGGCCGATTATGAATACAATAAACAACTCTCTAGAGGCTTCTTCTCTCCCTGTAAACCTAAAATGTGCGGCTCTAAAACCAAATCTGAAGAAAGATAACATGAACACTGATGAATATCCCAGCTTTCGACTGATCACAAGCCTTAAATTTGTGTCTATAAAAAGTTGTGGCAATTCAATTAAATCAACACATCATGAGAAACAATCTAAGTGAATCTCTGCAGTCTGGTTACAAGAAACACAACAGCACTCAAACAGCTTTGGTAAAGGTTCAAAACGATATCCTCCAAGCTTTGGACAATCAAAATGCATTGATCTTAGTTCTCTTAGCCCTTTCATTAGTATTTGAAACTGAAGACCTTGGCTTATATCTCACGCCATGGACGGTCTTCTACGTTATACACATGCGCCAGTGTGAACTACCAAGCTCTTGGTTGGTCGAAACCAAAATTTGACTTATCAACGGATTGCATAACTGTTTTCACAATTTCGCAAAATTGTGATGAAAGTTATAAATTATTTTAATTACAGTAGAGGGAAACTGGATGTGGTCAGGACTTTTTACGGGCTAACAAAGTTAACAAGACTAAATTTTCGACTGAATTCACCGTGTATAAATGAAGTCGGAAGGTTTTACACTTTAATTCGGCACAGCTTTAAAAAGGCATTCTTTTGTGGTAAACAAAACTTTAATATTCTCAAATGTATTTCACGATATACAAATATAAACTCTGTTTTCCTAATGACAAAAAAAAATCAATTGAAAATATTCGCGCGAAAAAACCAGTCGAGGCGTAACATAAAAAACTTCGGAAGTTGTATGAGACGTGTGATGTTATATTTCATGCTGATTAATAATTAAAATAATTTACCAATAACGCTGCATGACTATAGGTGAGTAACTTAATTTCCAGAAAAGGGTAAAAATCTTGTTGTATTTCCATGTAAATTATATATCGCAGATCGATACGAAATATGAAATTTAATTGCTACCCCATTTAAAAACTAAAATATGCAAAAGCAATTTCATTGCTTGGGTTAACCCGAACCTCCTCACCCAAACTCACCTCCCACGCGGGTAAAATATCAAAATATGCAAAAAGTTATGATTGCATTACAAATTAAATACGACAGATGTTTTTATTTTATATTGACCGCTAACGTATTTAAAACAATAAATTAACAAATTCAAATTACCACTTTTTCCTGTTGAAAAGTCCAGGTATACGATCAAATCACAAACTAATTTAATTTGTTAAGGCCCCGAATACACCTATATGGCCTAAGCCACCAGCTGCGGACTCAGAATAAATTAAGTTTAAGTACATTATTAATGACGATATATATTTATGAATATGATATCTCAAAGATTTTGAGTGAAATTTTTATTCTCTTACATTTCTTTGTAGCTAGCTATTATATATGAAGTACTTTTCATGAGTAATGAAAACTTCAGGAATTACCTAAAGAAATATAAATGGAAAAGTCTAAAACAGAAAATATATATCATGGTGATTGGATTTTGTAATCACTCGTTTGATTTCACACCAAATTTCACTCCACTCAGTGCAATTACCATTATTAATCGTTCTATATTCTACTTAAATCTCTATTCGCATTTCTTTATAGTTGGGGAAGAAACATGGTCACATTTGTTGATGTAATAGATCACAAGAGCCTTTTATCTAATTCAGGGAACTGCATTAATTCACATAAAAAAATGACCTCATCCTAAGGCAATTCTAAAGAATTTCATTGAATCATATCTATTCTTTCAGTGACTTCGATAAAGAGCAATGAATTCCATGCAATAAATTCTGTCGAGTCGCTTCGCAACACCATGCATTTGGAAAAGAAAACCGGGGATGACACTATATATTGGCGGTCATTTACTTTTTACATCTTATATAGTTATGTTAATTTGCAAAATTACGATTCTTGAAATTCGAGTACTCTACTTTGTAATTTTACCATATCCTCTTTGCCTTCTCCTTTCGCATTTAATACTATTATGATAACAATTAACAACCTGGATTAGCTTGCCTATACTTGAAGCTAGTGATGACCATGCCGTAATAATATACGCAAAATATTATATGAATATATGATTGGTATATACTCTATACTATAAGTATGAATATTTATATCATCTTACCGAAGGTGATATCTTGTTCTTTACAGAGGTTTTTGAACGTTCTCCCCAGAGATAGATTCTCTTCGCAACCCTGAAACAAGTGTTCATGCAATATTTGATTAATACCACCGAAGAGTTCATTAATCTAGCATTCCTGCAACGAGACCCTATGTCGGTTACATTAAATTATGCCGATAAGATATAAAAAGGGACATTATATAATTAAAAAAATTAAATCGAGATTTTCGAACATCGTGTTGCCTTCAATTATATATACAGGTTTGAGATCACTTTTTTCAATTTATTTTGAAAATGACGAAAGATATTAGAACAATTCTTAGGAACAGGCGCATGATTTTGCAATGTTTTCTTTACTTATGCAGGATTACAAAATGCTATATTTACACTGCATTGAATCGGTAACCATGCATAACCATATAGCTGATCTATTTTATTCCATTCTCGTTATGGACCTGAAAGAAACAGTAGCGCTAATTATGTATAAGGGGAAATTATCTATGTGTGCATGGATATTTCTGTACGAGAAAAGTGATGGGGAGCTCTTATCAAACAAAACCGAGCAAACATGCCATATCACAGCTGCAGCTTCGACAATGTCAACTTTTCTTTTTTACCCATGGTTAGCAATAGCAATGTCAATTTTTTATTTACAGATGTAATATTTAGACAGTTGCATGCGAAAAACAAATTAAAAGTAGCTATATACGTTTTTAGTCAACTCGTGTACTCACAGAAGATGTTTTCATGCCCTGGTGAAGTGTCCACTCTCCCTTCGCAAAAACTTTAACATCTTTTTCTGAAGTACTATTACTGATTTGACAATTTATTTCATCATGTGCTAATTTAGGTCTGTAGTTGTAAGCCACACACGTGTGTTCTTCCAGGCACTTTAGAAGCATTCAATTTTAGAATGAACAACATGACTTGATATTATATCGTCATTTGCTAACAAGTTGCCTGTTAAGAAGAAAAAAATTCTAAACGTCTTGCTATATGCTCCTGGAGAATTTCACGATCAATTGTGTTGAACGCTGCGGAGATGCCTGTTAATATTCTACCAGGTGTCCCAAAAAAGTACACCCATTTCATTCAAATTAGCTTCCTATCGAATTGAAATAACTTTCATTAATTAAAGAACGGACTAGCTTAGATTTTTATAAGTTAAGAACTTATGGTAGTATTTTTTAGGAAAATTCCGGGAGATATTACTTTTCAAAATGGGTACATATTTCCGGATGTGTCTAATTTATGCAAAACATGCTCTATTACACTTACTTCACTACATATACTTGCATACATAATATTATGTCATTTCATCATCGTTTTTCACCTGAACATACTGTAACTGTTGTTTAGATGAAACGTAGAATTTTTTTTTTCAACTGATGTTCATTTTTTTACCAAGCAAGCCCAAAGATTATTTTTCGTTCTCCTAAACTCCCACGCGTGTTTGTATAACTGTATTGAAACACGGAAAATGTTTTCTTATACCGGGTGTCCCAAAAAAAACGAAAACTATTGAAATCACTCATTGTTAAAATTTGAATGCCGTGTGCACGAATTTTAACCCGTGGGGATTTAATGCAACCCAGTGAAATGCTAAATGCTTTGTGTTGCTAGAGAAAGGGGACATGTCGAAGGTCATGGTGATTGAGATGCACATTTAAATATTATTAATGAATATCATTTTCGCGTACGAGCAAATTTTACTGCATCATATGCATGCATAAAAATGCTTATGGCAAACATTTATATACTTGTGGGTCCCAACAGAGTGCTTAGGCATTCAAACTCTAACAATTACATTGTTATGGGTGATTTAAATAGTTTTCGTTTTTTTTGGGACACCCTGTATAACTAAACCATATAATAGCTATTACTTCACTAATTAGAATTGCATATGATTATATTTGCATGGAATTTCTACAATATTACACAACATATGCAATTCTAATTAGATCTCGAGAATCTATATATATATATATATATATTAATATATATATATATATATATATATATATATATATATAAATTATTATGACCGGTCACCTTAAATATGAGAACTTCACTTAGTTTTTTGACTATAGTAACTCAGTAATATATCATTTTGAATTGGAGAGACATATTAGTAGTTTTTCAGTGCATGAACAACATAAATGCTATATATTTATATAATTTGGGATATGGATGGGCTCAAACTTTGGGTTGTTTGTACACTGATAAAACACCAAAATATTAAATATTGTACCTGTATAATATCGGTATCAGGAATTTGGTTTTCCTTCAATTTCTTAACCATTGTTTTACGTGCTGAGTGATTACTGAGTTTGTGCTCTTCATCAATTATTCCAGCATTCATACACATAGTTTTCATCAAGTTGTTGATTGTGTTTCTGCCCATTGGTTGTGTTGTGAACCAGTATTTGGGATTTCTGTTATGATCAATGCCAAGGTAAAATGGAGAATCTGGGGCACAAGTTTTTGGCGGGCGTTCCTCAGCAAACTTCTTGTAGGCTGCAATGGGATCACGCTTTAGATCAGAACATGGCCACATGGTGGGTTTAACTTTCCGTAAGTCCAGGGGATTCTCTCCAGATCTTGTTTTTGTCTGGCGCTCAGTGTATTCAAGAAACTCGACGCCAGCAGAATCCTTTCTAAGGTTTACGTCTCCCCAGCAAAGATCTCGATTTTCTCGGCAACCTCGCAAACCAAACTGAGTAGTGTTATTCCACCAAAGCATGTTGACAAGTGCACGGGCACTGTGGGTACCAAATTCACCACTCTCATGCAGTAAATCAACTTCTTGATCAGTAAGCGAACGGGCTGCATTTGGTTTGCTTCCTTTCCCAAAGCTTTTGAGCTCTTTTTGTTTGGCTTTAAGAGCTTCTCTTGACTTATTAAACAAAGCCGAGTCTGTTAACTGTTCAGGGTAACGTTTTCCCTTTAAATAGCGGCAAAAGGAGGCGAAGAAACTACGCAGCGACAACGGTTCATACTGTCTGCCATTTGGCTTTCGCACAGCAACAAAAAATTCGGCCATGTACGCATCCAATCTTTCCGGTTCTATTGTTTCCAAGTCCTCCTCGGTATCATGCACTTGTTTTAAGTATTGTCTAAATAATCTTAGGTCGCTTTCTGTTTTCCGTTTAGTGTTGTCGTTCTTTTTCTCTTCTATAAAGCAATCGACATTAACTGCAACAAATCTTGAACTGCTCGAGTCAGCCATCTTTGTTTTGACAGCGGCAAATGCAGCGGGACAAAAAGCGATATCAGGGACAAAAAGCGATATCAGTGACAAAAAGCGATCTCAGTGACGATATCGTTTTTATGTCACCCTGTTATCGCCCTGATAAAGGCACAAGTATGTGATAAATATATATATATAATATATATATATATATATATATATATATATATATATATATATATATATATATATATATATATATATATATATATATATATATATATATATATATATATATATATATATATATATATATACAGTAGGGGGCAAAAGTCTGAGTCCAGTCGTTGTAGAATTCCAGTATTAAATCCTGGCAGCGTATTCGAGTTAAGACATGCGTGCACAGCAAAAAATGAATTTCTTAAGAAATTGAATTTTCTTGTTTTAAGAAAATATTTACTTGTTTCAAGAAATAATTTTTTTAGTTTGAAAAAATATTTTCTTAAGATATTTTTCTTCTTAATTTGAGAAAACATTTTCTTGAAATAAGAAAATTATTTCTCGAGAAAATATCAGAGATATCACTCTCTTATCATAAGAAAATGTTTTTCTTAAAATGAGAAATTGTTTTCTTAAGAAAATATTGAGATATCAATTTCTTGTTATAAGAAATATATATTCTTAAACTAAGAAAATGCTCTTCGCATTAAATTTGAAGAATTTCAGCTGAGAGTAAACTTCAAAATTACTTGTGTTTCAAATGTTCCTCATTGTTGAAGTTTGTTGATTTCAGAGAGTTATATGGTTCATATTTTATTGTTTTTCGTTCTGATCATTGGATGATTTTATCAATTTAGCTAATTATCAGTATGAGTAAAGTGCCCTAGTCAACAATAAAGCTTTTCGTACTTGCACTTTACAAGCATGGCGTGACATATTCGGTCAAGAACTGTTAAAATAGAACAAAGTCATAATATAATGTTTGCAAAATGCTGTTTTCATTTACAGAAGCGTGAGATAATTCAAAGCATTCAAAGGTTTAATACTGCATGATAATTGTATGGTCCAGCCTGACGCAGAGCATGATTATTCCATTTATCCCATTATGCCTTTCGAGCGTAGACCACGAGGGAAATTTGAATACTTAACGAAACAACCTATAACGCTATTAACGCATATTAAAGAAATATGGTTCTTTATGGCGGATATGGCATTTGTATCTTGTTATTAACTTTATATATTACCGATAAAGATATGGACGTTTAGGATGTGAGAAAATATACACTATATCGGCTGAAATTTGTGGTATTTCATAAGGTGAGTTGATGTTTCATGATGTCATATGCCAACATGCTGATCGAGTGTGTTATTATATACAACGTATAAGCCTTTATTTTTGCCAGCCTTCGTTAGCCCTATTATAGATCAAGAATTGTATTTAGGTCTTTCTTCATCGCTATGATTTTCCATGTTATTATCTGTTTATATAGTCAAATAGTTGGCTAGCTAAACAATACCTTAGAATTCCTCAGCAATTATGGCCTAGAATACCTCAGAGGAGCAACATAGAATAGTCCAATGTTGTGATATATATATAACTAAGGAGCAGCATATGGCAGTGTTTCTAATGTCTTTGTTTGAAATGTAGGATTAGAGTTGAGTTGTATTTTTAGATTGATACTAAATCCAGAGGGTTTATTAAATGTAACAGTGCTTCTCCACAGTAGGGTTGCAACTGTTTCAAAGGGTATAAATTGTGCATCAGAGTCTGCCTATATCATTAAAATTATCACAAAGCTCTCTATTTTGCCTTCAGATACATTTACCCATACATATTTTGTTAGGGACAATTTTTGGATTTAACACCATTTGATTTCATTGGATAAGGCCTCTATCTATATATTGTTTGAATTAATTACATGCAGTTTCATGGTGAATTGATTGGAATTTAAACTATCATAGGGAGGTAGAAAAGCAGTGTAGAATGGGTTGAAGGATGGGTGTATTTGATAATGGTCTCAAAGTAGTTTTTCTTAAAGATGCCGGTATTGCAAGCGATAGCTAAAGAATAGCTTAAAATTCCCCAGAGTAGCTAAATTATCATTTACCAGTATTTTTTGTTTGATGTACTCAATTCCTAACATGATTACAAAGTTTTATTTTAAGTTAAGTGTGAACTTAGGATTTACTTTACACCAATTTTTAAATTATTTACTCTCAAATTTATCTGATGATGTCTCATCTGATTTTAAGCACCACAAAAATCCTTTTGCAATAATTGATCTGCACTGCAATAATTGATATTTAAAAACATGTCAAATAAACACTGGACAAATACAAAACCTTCAAAGCCGTGGTGCAATATTATATATAATCATTTCTCTGTATTTCTAAATAATCATGTAGGACCTATAATTCTCATGTATTAATGTCTGCTGTGCATTCTATATTATGACTCATGAATATTTTAGTAAATTTACATTACATTCTTACTTATAACAAAATATCATGTCAGAGTTTCTAGGGTTTCTTGGGAATTAACTTTTCTTATTATAAGAAAATATTTTCTTGGAAATATTTCTTAAATTAAGAAAAATTTCTTAAGAAAATTTTTCTCATTATGAACATTCTATAAGAAATTTTGGACTAATTTCAAGAAAATTTTCTTAAACTGAAAAATTATTTGTGTGCAACTTTTCTTATTTTGAGAAAATTTTCTTAAGAAAAAAATTCTCAAGAAAAAAAGTAAGAAAATTTTCTTATTATTCTCCCAAGAAAATTTGAACTCATTTTAAGAAAATTTTCTTAAAATGAGTTTTTTTTTCTTGAAATAAGAAAATGATTTTTTGCTGTGTGCTAGTGTTTCAGTACTGTGTAAACCATATTAATTGCACACTGTTTTGGTCCTATTGATCTAAATTATAACAAAATAAAGTTCTCATTCCTTTACACTGCCCAAGATGGGTGGGAAAAAGGGCAAAGTGATGGTGCACAAGGACAAAATAGTTGCATTAAGTATTGAAGGATTCATTCCTCGTAAAATCGCGGAAAAATCGAGAATTTCAAAAGGTGGTATGCAACAAACCTTGGAGAGGTTCGAAGAAACTAAATCCTACTCAAGCAAACTTTTAGCTGCTTCGGTCATGCTGGGTTTGGCAATATTGAAAGATATAATAGGATCCTAATTAAGGGAAAGTATCATCCAATTCTTCAAGGACATGGAATTTCATCTGGTACAAAGATGATTGCCCGTCTAACTACAGATAATCCCTAAGCACCTGCACATCTTGTATGTGCCAGAAATCTTTTAGAAGCAAACTCGTTCTGGTGATCTCGTTCTCATGGCTTTCCACCTCAAATTCCAGATCTGAAACCTATGGAGCACTTGTAGGACCGTTTAAACCGGAAAAGGGCGAGGCACAGACCCACCAGCCAGGATGTCTTGAGGGAAGTGGTCAACGAATAATGGCAAGGTATTGAACGTGCGACATTAAAAAGCCTATAGAGTCTGTGCCAGCAAGAATAAACGTCATTTCAAGAGAAAAAAAGAGGGATACTAAGCATTAACCATGTAATGCATGTTTGCACATTAACATACGTAAAATGAATATCATAACATCTCATAGTTGTTGTACAGCATGTATTTTTCTGTTTACTCAATTACTTTTTTCTAGTTCACTTATCGGTAAAGTTTTCTGTAGAAAATTAATGTATGCTGCTAAAACAATGAAATACAGTCACTGGACTCAAACTTTTGCCTCCTACTGTATATATATATATATTTATATATATATACCATAAATATATATATATATATATATATATATATATATATATATATATATATATATATATATATATATATATATATATCAGTCTTTTACTTTCGGTCTTTCCATTGACTTAAGATAGGATTCTATATATATTTCACATGGATCATGCAATGATAAAAGAAATTCTCAGTTATGCTCATTGAGTAATTTTGTGAGCGTTGATGCTGAGAGAGGTCGAATTTATTTATGTCTCGAAATATTGGTTCGTCTACAAACCACATGTTCCCAATCGGGGATGCTTACCAAAAACGTATACAGTCCTTGTGTTGTGCATTACATTACTCAATGGAACGAATCAAGGCACGTTTATCTCATAAATTGTAGCTAAATGCGAATATTTGAAAGTATGCAAGGAGTATGTACTTCGTTTCCGCCAGAAACAAACATTTTACGAGACGATAGAGATATGTCAATATAAACTACAACTAATATAAGTACTTCCTACTCAATATCGCTGATACTGAGAAACGTATCAATACTTCCGATACTAAGAAATAGAGTGACATTTTCTATTCCCATTCCCATTTTCTGAACCGTTGTATTTATATATGTACACATGATTAATTCTTGGTACACGATGCCCCTTGCATGGGGGTTCCCAGAAAACACAGTCCCGCACTGCATGGTTTCAGTGAATGCATTTATCGTTTAATTTCTGACACATTTCAACAACGAAGTGTAGTGCGCAAGTGGTTGGTTTATGGACAGTAATTGCATGTGGCTGATGTTAATGCATTTATCGTTTAATTTCTGACACATTTCGACAACAAACTATAGTGCGCAAGTGGTTATATCGCACAACAAATCAAGGTGAGGAAGTTGTTAGAATGTTAGTTAATGGAAATTGTACCTAGAAAGACGAGTCAACGCCTGTATTCAAAAATCTCACTCGCACTCAAACTGATTGAGTGGGATATTTAAATCACCTCGTATAGCGATTCGATGACAGTATTTCTACTCGAATATGAACTTATTTTCAGTGTTCCACCTTTGGGCTTTCCATTGACTAAAGATAGGACTCTATATATTTCACATGGATTAGTGATAAAAGAAATTCTCATTTATGCTCATTGAGTAATTTTGTGAGCGTTGATGCTGAGAGAGGTCGAGTTTATTTCTATCTTCGAAATATTTGTTCGTCTGCAAACCAAATGCTTACCGAAAACGTAGTCTTTGTCTTGTGCATTACATTTCTCAATGGAACGAATAAAGGCACGTTTATATCATAAATTGTAGCTTAATGCGAATATTTCAAAGTATGCAAGGAATATGTACTTCGTTTCCGCCAGAAACAAACATTTTACGAGACGATAGAGATGGGTCAATATAAACTAATTCTAAGTACTTCCTATATACTCGATATCGCTGATACTGAGAAAATTATCAATACTTCCGATACTAAGAAAAAGAGTGGCATTTTCTATTCCCATTTCCTGAACCGCAGTCATGCAGTAGCTCCATTGTATTCATATGTATATACATGATTAATTCTTGGTACACACGGACCCTTGCATGGGGGTTCCCAGAAAACGCAGTCCCGCACTGATTTTAGTGAATGCATTTATCGTTTAAATTATGACACATTTCAACAACAAAGTGTAGTGGCCTAGTGGGCACGTGGTTGGTTTATGCACAGTAACTGTGGTTGATGTGAACGCATTAATCGTTTAATTTCTGACACATTTCGACAACAAACTATAGCTCGCAAGTGGCTATATCGCACAACAAATCCAGGTGAGGAAGTTGTTAAAATGTTATTAACGGAAAATTATAGAAAGACGAGTCAACGCCTGTATTCAAAAATTTCACTCCCACTCAAACTGATTGAGTGGGATATTAAAATCACCTCGTATAGCGATTCAATGACAGTATTTCTACTCGAATATGAACTTATTTTCAGTCTTTTACCTTTGGTCTTTCCATTGATTTAAGATAGGACTCTATATATTATTATTATTATTATTATTATTATTATTATTTATTATTATTATTATTATTATTATTATTATTATTATTATTGAAAAATTACACATCAAATAGCTATTCTAAAAAGCTAAATTGCGATGCATATTACAATATTATGCTAAATTTCGATGCATATTACAAACCTACTATAAGCTAAGTATTGCAGTTAAAATTTGTCCTATCATATCTTATATCTATAAAAATTGGTATATCATATATTAAGATCGTAACGTATTAAAAAGTTATTATATCTATAAAAATTGATTTAGAATTTTTTGGTCTTTCCATTGATTTAAGATAGGACTCTATATATTTCACATGGATCATGCAGTGATAAAAGAAATCAGTCTCAGTTATGCTCATTGAGTAATTTTGTGAGCGTTGATGCTGAGAGAGGTCGAATTTATTTATGTCTTCGAAATATTTGTTCGTCTGCAAACCACATGATCCCAATCGGGGATGCTTACCAAAAACGTATACAGTCCTTGTCTTGTGCATTACATTACTCAATGGAACGAATAAATGCACGTTTATCTCATAAAATGTAGCTAAATGCGAATATTTGAAAGTATGCAAGGAGTATGTACTTCGTTTCCGCCAGAAACAAACATTTTACGAGACAATAGAGATGGGTCAATATAAACTAATACTAGAAGTAATCAAAGATTAGCAAGTGCGTTCGGTGATCGGATTTCTCATCGTAAAAACACTTTCCTGATGCTTTGATAAGAATTCTCACTGACCCCTGCACGGGGGTTCCCAGAAAACGCAACCCGCACTGGTTTTAGTGAATGCATTTATCGTTACTCACTATTGTCCGAGGATAATTAATCGAGACAATATTGTCGGGAAGAAGGGAAACTAAATATCTCGGCAACTACTTGGGGTAAAGACCCCGGAATACCACTGAACGATAGAGCTTGAAAAACCATCTGAATAGTATATTCAAACCAGCACATAGTGATAAGCTGCATTTGTATTATAAGTCAAAACATGAGTCAAAATAATAGGTTGCTTTGTTATCTCAAATTACTCAACCATAGCCCAATCATATACTTTAGAAATTCCGTAATTTCTCGCTTTTTTGCACTCTGTTGTCTTTAGAATGCCTGAATTTTACATATTATCATTCTGAGTTATAATTCTGAGTAATTTTGGGGGTAGGATGTGCAAAACAATCGGAGAAATTGCATTTTATAAATTCTCAGCGATAACATGGCATGTTACGAGACGATAGAGCTTGGTCAATATAAAGTAATATATAAGTACTTGCTACTCGAGACCGCTGATACTAGAAAAAAATCAATACTTCCGATATTAAAAAAGGGTCGACATTCGCCGATACATACATGAGCCTGTGCCATGATAACGAATATGATGAAACTGTTATTTACGACAAAAAGCGAAAGAAAACGAAATTTCTAACTTACTCCTGGTATTTGCATGGCATATTTTAGTTTTTTTCAGTGATTCTAATGAACAAGAATACATAATATATAAACACAGTTTTTGTTGTCTTACAATTAGTAATTAATTTTGCCGAAAACTTTCTGTAAAAAATGACAGTGAAAGTATTTAAATTTAGCATTACAAGCATTCACAAGTACAAATTTTGACTGACGTACTATTTTTAACATCTAGAATTTGAGAGATATAAATCTACCACGTTGAAAGATGTCTTTGCTTAACTACTTTGGTTTAATCGTGTTTCTGCATTGTTCAACCGCGATATATGGTCATGAAACTTCGACAAATAATATAAATACCAATTGCACTGTTGATTTACAAGAATCGAAGTTCATGGGAGATCTGATTAAGCCAATGCTTGCGCCCACCATAAACACCATTGAAATAACAGTGACCTTTGCCTCGGCAAACAAGACTCGAAATTTACTTGAAATGAAATGGTCTTGGGCGAACGAAATTGGTCGTACCTTAATTTCCTTGGTCGCTCGCACCAAAAGTACTGTATTTGATTCGCCTCTTTTCACCTATCCATTGGAAGCCGGAATTAGAAAAATTTTTGTTAAAGCCACGGAGGACCCTATTGGTTGCTTACCATCCGGGAAAAATGGAAGTGATATTGTTTTTAACCATATTTTAAAAAAAATTGTCTCTTACATTCATGATGAAAATATAGACGAGCATTATAAATTGTGCCGACCACTTGATGCAGAATCTTACAGATTCAAGTGTTGTGGAATAACCGGTGGTGGAAAGTTGAAATTCTGTGATGAATATTCCTCTATTATAATTAAATGGGCTGGTCCGGGGTCAATGGCCGCGGTGGTTATATTCTGTATAATGACGTTACCCTTCGTGCTTGAACATATAATAACCTACCAAGAAATGACGTTTTACAAATCTTCGTTCAGTCATATGTCTCTTATTTCTTTTTTTTTCTATGATATTTTGTGAAGGTCGTGGAAGAGGTAAAACTTTCTTCAGACGATTAGCTTTTGTAGGACTTTCGTTCACAGTGTTCCATTTCGCCAACTATTTCAAGCAAGCGTATTTCCGGTGGCTTTTTATTGTGTGGGCTGCATGTTTCTGTTTTTTTCACTTTCCCCGGATTTGTTGTCTTGAAGAAAAATGCAACCGTATTAGGTTTAAAATGAAAGAAAATTTCGACTTAAAGTTTCAAGAAAACCTAATCTCCTGTTTCACAATTCCGATGTCCCTTCTTCGCTTCGATAGCGAACATTGCAAAAGAAGAGGCCTGTTGCCGATTTGGAAAGATATTTGTGTTTACCTTGGAAGAATTATCCTTTTATTGTTTTCACCGTTGCTTGTAATGGTTTTTCTGGTGAAATTCGTCATATTTGACTTCATATTCCGTTTTGTTTTTCCATTTACTTGTGTATGTGGATTTTGTGAATTTAAAACATGTTTTGGCAAATTTTTGGTAAATTTTCTTGCGGTTCCTATAAGGCTTTTAACTTTAACGATGGTCATCTTTCTTTTTGGGTCGATTTGCTACTAAACGGAGAATGGTCGGCTTGCTACTAAACGGAGAATTTTTCAATCCTTTCTTTGCTCCCTCTCTGACCTTAATAGTCTTTTTCTGGAAGAATTGGCAGTTCTCGGTTGAAGCGGAGTGTTTGCAACTCAAAACGTTAATTATCAGTGTTTGAAGGTGAAAGCCAAGAAGAATAGCGTTGGCATAGCTAACAACGAAACAACACCTAGTTCTAACAACCAAGTATCACCTGGCAGTGAAATTAATCTTGGTGAAGTTGATGGGAGTAGAGACCCCGGAACGACGAGTCCCCCTGAAGAACCAGAAACTAGTACCTGTTATTCAACATCATGCTGTGCAAGTACATTTCGCCCTGTTAACGATTTTCTATTACGCTCATGTAGTTATTTATGGACTGAAAACGAACACAGTAATCCTTCAGGTAAAATGATAATCTATTTAGTATATATATATTTTAATATATATAGGGTTAAAAATTGTCTCTGAATTTATTAATATAAGACGAAGAGCCACGTGCAGAAATGCTCTAAACTAATTCTAATATTTCATAATTAAGAATTTATAACATTTCCTGTTGAAAACCCACCCTTTCCCCAATTTCGAAAGTTTTTATACTCTTTTTGGAAATCCTCATACTACCGAAAATTTCATCTCATTTTTTATTTCTCCTAGCTATTGTAGGCGATGAGACTGATGCTGCTGACGAACAAAATCGTGCCATCAAATTTGACGAAAGAACTGGCGAGGCAATGATATCGAGGAAACTTTACGAAGAAGTCAGCAAAATAGTTCTTCCCTTAGGGGATCTATTATTTCATTTCTTTAGAAGAGTCATTTTCGTTTGCATATACGCATGGATTTTGTTTCTCGTCTTGTTACTGGCAATGGAATCGGGAGTTTCAGGTAGTATTCGAGCAATCGGTGCTATTGCAGCTATCTTATTACCGTTCATTTTTGACACAATTTACGCCGATAATAAAAAAGCACAGAAGGCGTCCACAAATATGGCAACGACGAAAATACTTGAACATATACTGAAGATTAAAAAACACGAAAATAACATGATTGTTGTTGAATTGGTTAATTGTTTAACCGAGAATGTTGAGATTTAGTTTGATTTTTTTTTTGTATACAAGAATCCAATTATTTAGGGTAGACAAGAAATGGAACTAGTTGAATTGCCAAGTTCATTGCATGTTTTATCCGTTTCATATAGATCAATTATGAGATCAATTATGTATGTATATATATATATATATATATATATATATATATATATATATATATATATATATATATATATATATATAATCTTTTTCTGCATGTTTAAATAAAAATCACGATTTTTATAATACATCGTTAATGCATCTTCGAAACAGATGGCGATATGAAAGCAAAAACGAAAGTGCTAGAATAATTGAAATTGTTAGAAAATATATCCAAATAATTTTACGTCCTACTGTTTTTTTCTCACTGCGCTGTATGCATACAACTTCGCACTGAGTCAACAGAAAATCAACTACAAAAACAGGGCCTTTTAAAAATGACCAATGAATTCAGCTCTGCTTCATAGGTAATAATACACAAATGTATTAATCAAGAGAATATGCACTTAACTTTCAATATGCAATTAATTTTCGCGTATCATATTTCAGAAATTCCTGCAGGCAAGTCTTAAATTAAAGGATGTAAACTTTCAATAGAGGACCAATCATTGCCTTAAAGTATCTTTTGTTATATTTGGAAATCCCATACTGTCGTAGTATTTCTCGTTGCTTTGTTTTTCAGAATATTCTTCGGCGTCATTCGGTTTTCTTAATTCAGTCCGATTATTCCTTAACGGAGAAACGCACGGTCCGTATTTGGTCCCGCTTTCTGCCGAACCAAAGGATCAACTAGACACTTTCAGTCGAAGCGAAATACTTCTTAAAACGGCCACTTTAACATATTTGTAACGCGAATCCGTTTCAAACTACACATGGTGACCAGGAGGGGGAGCGATAAATGAAAACTCGAAGATTTCTGAACTTGACAAATTACACCCATGACTTTGTTCCTTTATTATCAAGTTGGACAATGAAGGTGAGCCTATGATTCCAAGAAAACTATATCACTTGGTCAGGGAGAGAGTTTTTGCCCTACGATCGAGTGCTGTTTCATTATTACACTTTTCGTCTTCTTTTCATATTTTATGATCTCGTATTCAGAAGCCTACAGTCTCAAGATGTTTAAGTCATGGGCTCCATTGCTTTCACTTTATTACCAATTATTTTCAACGTCGTTTAAAAACAGTATAGAACTGCGAGCAAAAGGCAGCCGGTAGCATTGCCCAGAGAGCATTGCTCTAAAGTCGAAGCTTGGCGGCGTTCTCCGTTGTTCAGATAATCTCGGAGAAATTGAAGTTGCGTTTGTAGCCGAAAATCAAGCAGCCCGGCACATTTATTATAAAGATTCCCTCACTTAGTATTCATTTAACATTATGTATAACTTATTTCTCTGTACGCGAGAAATTTTATTTAACCTATCAGTTTTTACAAAGGCGATAAGGGATTGTCGTATGTATAACACATTCCAGGAGCATTTTGAGATCAAATTCAATTGTAATTTCAAGTTGAAGCCTATTGGTCTAGAGAAGCGTTAGCGTTGTCTCCATAGAAACCAAATTCGCATCCGCTGAAGTGCAAGTTGTTTTCAGAGAACTGCCATTGCGCTTTTGAACAGCTCTGGGATAACAAGAGTTCACCACCGTCTTCAATTTCTGAATATCATCCATTTCACGACGCCCGGGTAAGTTGAAATTAAGTGTAAATTGAACTTTATTAAGTAAAGAGCTCAGTTAGTTTCAAGAGCAGCGCACCGTAAGTTCCATTCCCGCTAAAGGATCGATAGTTGCCCGATTATTATCCACAGCTGCTAGGTTGTCCAAGTAAATAAACTCCGCAACAACGATGCACCCTCTGATATTATGATATTGTGTGTGTTCACTGGATTGAATAATATTTTACCAAGAGCTCCAAAGCAATGAGGCCCATTACACTTGCGATTTTTGCTGCGATTTTATGTGCGATTTTCCTCTTCTGATAGATATGAATTATTAATAAGTTATATACGAATGCTCTGATATAAGAGCTCTTATTTGAACATCAGTAACTAATTCGCTCGTTCAGATGTATCAAAATAAACGGACCTTTAGAATTTTGCAAATTTTCCCCCTAATGTTAGATCCAAAGTAATAGCTATCGCGATAAAGATATAAATTATGAATTATAAAAAATATAAATTATGTAGAACACAAGATGTCTATTTTATTTTGTATTTTTTGAAATTGTCTGCTTGTCGCAGTAACTAATATCGCAATGCGAGGCTGAAAAACACATAGAAAAGATGTCTCGCAGCACATATATAAACGGATGATTTAAGTTAAAAAGTGTAGACGGAAGTCGATTGGCGCGCACTGACATGCGACAGCTGCACCGCGGGAAACAAGAAAACGAACATGCTGTTGCTATGGGAGACGTGATTATAAACGCAATGTTTGTTACAAACGAAAAAAAATACTATCGCACATTTAAGCTTACTGACGGTTTATGTTTATTCCATATGAATTTTACTGATCAATAATCTTTAAATACAATGTTTGGTTTGATTTTTAGGTATTTAGATAATATCCAATATATTATGCAAAATTTATGCGTTGCTCCTTTTATGTTGTTACCCGTTTCCTAAAACTAAAAGCATGACGCAACGGTTGTGTGAGCAAATAGTTTATATTAGTTTTTATTAAATGCTAATAGTGGAAAACAGAGCGCATTCATATATAATACATTCTAAATTTAGCGGGTTACTTGAACTGTGAAAAAAGGTTTCAAATCACCCCAAAAAGTAGTTCTGGGTAAATTTGACCTGAGAACATTTGAATTTACAGTGTGGCAGCGAGACATAGAACTACAAAGGGAATCCACCGAAAATCAGCTTATTCGGAAATAGGCTTCACTGGATCTTTGGAAACAGAAAATAATTACATCGCTCTTTAAAGGTAAGAGTTGATAAAAATTTTCAACTGCATCGTCGGCTATAATCACTTCCTGGTTTAAGCAGTGCTTTATGCATAGATTAGAACTCAATATTGAATGGGGGAAAGGGGGTCAACATATTTTTGGAGGAAAAAAGTCAATCGTCCTAAGTGTTTTGGCTTGTCTAGGAAGAAACAAACATATTTCAATGGCACGGTAAAAAATCTAAACATCACGGTCAAACATCATCTTTCAAAGCAGAGAATAAACTATACGGACTTCTCGCATTCTTAATTTTAACACACATCATATTATTTTTTACACAATTTTTGAATACCATAAGAATTAGTACCAAACGTTTTGAAGTATATGGGTTATTTTTTTTATTTTTAGCTCGCCTGCACTTTAGTGCAAGAGAGCTATTGCTATAGTCTTGGCGTCCGCGTCCCCGTCCCCGTCCCCGTCCTCGTCCCCGTCCGCGTCCACACTACATGATAAGTAGAATGTTAAGATGCCACTTTTATTTTCCCATTATTTTCAACTTATCTACTTAAGGAGTCTATTTGTTGCAAAAGAACCATTTACCAGGGGGGAGTGAACATTATACAACAAAATATAATGATAAGGTCAATGTTAAAATGCTATATTTTTTCTATACTTTGGCTTTACATCAGAGGAATCATTATCAATATAAGTCATCAATATGCATTGTGACTATTTAGTGCCATTTGGTACACATTTATACAATAATAAAGAGAGTTTTGCTCAAAATGATCAAATGATAAGGTGAATGTTAAGCTAATTAGCATAATGATAAGGTCAATGTTAAGATGTTATATTTTTTTTATTATGGCTTTGCATCAAAAGATTCATCATAAATATAGCTCATCGATATGTCTTGTGACTATATGGTGACATTTAGTACACATTTACACAAAAATAATGGGAATTTTGTTCAAAATTATCAAATGATAAGGTGAATGTTAAGCTAATTAGCATAATGATAAGGTCAATGTTAAGATGCTATATTTTTTAAATATTATGGCTTTACATCAGAGGAATCATCATAAATATAAGTCATCGATATGCATTGTGACTATTCAGTGCCATTTGGTACACATTCATACAATAATAAGAGAGCTTTGCTTAAAATTATCAAATGATAAGGCAAATGTTAAGCTTATTAGCATCATGATAATGTCAATATTAGAGTTATCCAGAGTTATCACGCTCATTACGATTTTCAGGGCTATTGTGTAGCCCTGTTTTTTTAGTTCAAAGTTGTAGCTGATCATATTTAACGAAAGTATTTGTACAACCCTAAGCCAAATGAGAAACTTTCAAATATTTTCACCTGTATGCTACCATTTGTTTGTATTGTACATGTACAATTATAAATTATGAGATTGTGTTGTGACATGCCGTATCAAAATTCAATCGCTTAATAGAGAAATCATTCAGGGAGTGAATATATATAAAACATAGTCCAACGTTAAAGTTTAAAGAATATTGTCAGATAATTCGCAATTACAAGCTTTAGCACATAAGTATTTATAAGTAGAAAGCCGATAGGCTCGGAATGCAAAGGCAAATGGCAACGCATGTGACATATATTTGCATATTATTTATGTAGATACACATGCAAATATATTATTAAAGCCAGTTAAATTGACAGGGCCCTTTGAACTACCTATAAGATTTATGTACATACCTTTTCGTTGTTTGATGCATAATCCTTTTTTGTGTAGATATAAAAATCCAATCTTGTTTATTTCATAAAGCTAGGCGCACACACGACGATTTTAATCGGCCGATTCCTGTCTAGATTGTCTACACGCCTAAAAACGCTCAGGTTGATGCAAGTTGATATCAACTTGTTCACGGTTGTTCAAAACAGGTTGCAGCAATGTTGTGCTGCACCCTGTCAACAAGGCTTGTTAACAATATTGTTCACGCTTGTTCTAACAATGTTGTTTACGGTTGATGAACGAACAAGGCCGGAACAAGTTGTTGCAACAGCCCAAATCAACCTGATATCATCCGTAATTTTGGATGTCAACACATGCGAACAATGATGACTCAACAAGCATGTTCAATGCTGTTTTAACAACTCAAAACAATGTTGTTGCGACAACATTGTTCTTTCGTTATTTTCCAGGGGGGGGGCTTTTCGAATTAAATATTCCGCCATTTTCTGGAGCTCCATGTGACCATGTCACGATGAAAAGAAACGAAGAAAGCACATAACTGTTCATCTCTGTAATGTTCCTTTTAAGTGAATACAAAGGTAAATACGATGATTATTATGTTTTACTATTTACAGCAAAAGTTTCCTCAAATAGAATAGAGTATCAAAAAGTTTATTTATATGAAACAAAGCTAAATAAACTACTCTGACGAAATGTAAACTTTCGTCTCGAGGTTTTGACAAGTTTAGTTTCGGACTCTAAACTGCGAACAATATAAATCAATATGCCCATACAAGAATATATGGCATTTTTTTAAAAATTGGAAAAGTATAGAAATTAGGTTGCGAGACTAAATCGCGTATTTTTAGAGAACATTTAGATCAATATTTAAAAAACATTGATCTTAAGTTTTTTAATATGATTGATTGCACTGTCAGTCTCAAGCAGTTTTTCTAGCTTTGCATATTTTTGAGATACTACTGTTTATTATAAATAATGAACAATTGTATTAGTCAAAATTAAAATATTTGAGAGTTTCTCCAAGATAAAACTTGTTCACCAAGTAGTATTGGTGATTTTCGTTATGTATAAAGTTATACAATACTTTTTTCACCGCTTCTCTTTCAACAGTAACTGTTGATTCTGTTTCCCTGAAGGAGCAGTTTCCATTAGAGCAATCGTGGATGAGGCAGGCCTGGTCAATTATGTGGTCAGGAGATAAGATTGTAGTACTGCCTGTTCTTTCAACCTTTGGGCATTGAAAACTTCCAAAGACTTGGTTGTTTGCATCATCCTTGCAGAAGTTGATTGTCTCTACTGCAACCAGTTCTCTGTTTTCTACCTTGAGACCTTTTTTGAAGATACCAAGGTGATGCTGAAATATGTGAGAATTAGTTTTTGATGAATAGTATGTTTCTTCATAAATAGTTGGGGTTAATTGATAAAAAAAACTATTACTGGATTGTTTACTATTTACCACTGACATGTTTTTAAGTTTTCTCCTGTGTTATTTTTTTAGAATTATGAATGATTAGAAGACATTCAGGACATACTATATATACTCTCAAGACTCAAATGTCCAGAGAAGGGGCAAACTACAGTATAAAAGTGAAACTACAGCATAAACTATTAATGTAATGACATATTTGCATAATACTGTATACCTGATGCTGATCATCCACGTATACAATTGGTGAGTCTGAATTCACTAATGTCTGCTTTTCTGTTATGATAGCTCTGAATGGTGTAGCTTTCATATGGCCGAGAAGACCAGCAGCTTCAACAGTGGCTTCTTCCAAGCACTCACTTAAAGGCTGGGTCATCAGCTTTCCTTTGCGATAATTTCCCTTGAACAAAGGAAACAATTCAATGTATGGAATATATGATAGAAATTTGTTTTAAGGACACCTGAAAATGGTCCTACTGCATATATGTTTGTGATGAAAATTTGTTTACTTTTCTTAGACATCCAGGCTGGTAAATATCCTTATCTCCCATACTTTCTTTCTTTGGGGTGTTGTTCAGAAACTGCTGCAAGGTTGGATCTTTTGCCAAAGTTATAATGGATTCTGATGCTTGTAATCTGAGGATATAATAGAAAATCTAGCTCTTTAACATAATACAAAGTTAGTATTAAAACTGAACTGAAATTATGATAACTAACTATATCAGTCAGTGTTACTCACTCATTATGCTTTCCCCATTTTCCTCCACTTAGAACAAAACGAAGCTTTTCCAACTTTGCAAATTTTGTGCAAATATCCAAGCTTGATGCATGTCTGTTGCTGTTGACATTCAGGCCTCGGATGAAGTGGTTGAAGGCTTCAAATCTAAAATAGCAAATCAAATGTGGTGTTAAAGGTTAGCTAGACTAAGTATGTCTTTGAGATGCCTAATGAGAGTTTCCAAGTAGATATTACAAATGGCCGTCACTTAATTGTAACTAAAACTGTCCTTATTTATCTACTTGTTTTACCTTTCAGTTGAGAATCCATTTGCAGGCCCCAGATTTTCAATATCATCAACAAGATGAAGAAGAAGATGGAGTTTTGCTTTCTTCAAAAACTCTGGGTAAATTCTTGTCACTGCATCTATAAATGTCTTGAACAACTGCTTTGCCCCTTCTGAATTTCTTTTGTCGAACCCACTTGAATATGCCAATGCAAATATCTGTCAGAATATACATTGAAAACAGAACATAATCTATGATATTTCATATTAGACAATATAATTAATATATGAATGCAATATTTAATTGTTTACAATATATGATTACCTCACTCAACAATTCCCAGACAAAGAGTTGTTCATGAGGGATGATATCTTCCAGGATAAATACAGCAACCTGCATCCACAACTTGAAGTCTCTTCCAACATACGAACCATAGTTCCTCGTGATGTTCCCTCGTATTGTGGCTGGAAATGCGCTCATGTCAAGTGCTTGTATCTTTGCATGCAGCTGCTCCTTCCTTCCCTGGGATAAGGATTTCATCGTATCGGACAGCATATACTTAACAGGTCCAAGAAGTATGGTATGTAATATTTCAATAGGGGTTTTGCTAAATGAAAACAGAACGCATATTATACTGTATTTGTTTGCAACAGTACATGCAAAAGTTCTCTGTGACACTCTACACTGTACATGTAGAGACAGTCTGCTGTCATTGATAAAACATGACGTAGAACCGTAAAAGCGGCATTAATTTTATCATATCGTATTTGCGTACTTACTTATTTCCACGAAAGCTCTTCAGGATATCGAACGCTCCTCCCTTTTCCGTTACTCCATACTCACTTCTTTTGTCTTTTTTCTGATTTTCGGATCTATCGATGGTACATAATTATTTTGTACATTAACACAAGTTGAATCTTATAATAAGTCTTCATAATGCAGGTACATATGTACTGTTAACTGAACATACGGACAATTCTGTATTTCTTGAATCTTTTCTTGAACGTATTGATCTGTTCGTATTTCTTGTATGCCCGTTGCATTATTCGCTGTCGCCTATGGTGTAAGTTGCACGTAAAGAAATTGCACGTATTTACTGCAAAGCACCGTGGGAAGACAAACAGTGATCAATTTACTCACTCCGGTGATCGTGCCTCGATTTAAGATTGACCCTTTTGGTATCTATGACGTCACATGTTCACATTTAACTACAGTTAACACTTACATTACACTTTCTACAAAACTTGTTTGCGCAGCTACCCAAGTGATGTTCGAACTCTGATGCGCGTGGATTATCCGCCAATACGCACAATACTGGGCACTTCACCAGAATTTCTCTATCGACGAAAGCGTCGTACATCATTTTACCACATTCTAGTTCTACAAAAAAAGTAAAATACCACTTATTTTCGAACTTCTCATTACAAAACATTTTGGGTACCTTCATTAAACTTTTAAATCTACCTTCTAGGTCACGGGCAATAGATTTCCCAAGTGCAACTGATGGAACAATTTTGGAAGTGCTTAGAAAATGAATATTCTCCATTTTACGGAATTCCTTGCGTGTAAGGCCTGCCATGCTCATAGAGAAACTCTCCAACCGATTCCACTTTTTCGTAGTGTTCCCACTTGTTTCATCGCTGAAGACGAGCAATGGGACAACAGAGGACGGATTTTCTCCACCTGTTCGTGATTTATCCATGTGAACCTGAAGGGCGTCTTTGGCTTCCTGTAAAAAGTGTTTTTTCAAACAATGGAACTGCATGTGAGTAAAGTTTAATTACATTACAAATGCAGTATTACAGTACCGAACAAACATCAAATTTCGGAAAACATATTTGAGGTTCAGAACAGTGATTGCTTCCACACACCTGCACAGATACTGCCATGGCTTGTCCGTTAACATACTTATGTTTGATTTGAAAATAATGAAGATCGACTTTAGTCTGGATATTAGAAGTAGGGATGGTCACATTAGTGTCTGGACATAAGCAGTAACTTCCATGCCCTTCATCATGCATGTATTCTACCGTCGTCATCATCGTCGTTTCGTTGGAGACAACCTGTAGAGAGAGTATGAACAAGAATGAAATGAGCACGAGATTCAGTTTAAATAGTATGCTGTGCTTGAGATAAGATGAAATGTTGAATTATTGATAGATATAGCTTCAGCCTGAGGCCGAAGGCCGTTTTTGAGACCACGCAGTTACCTTTGAGATCACGCAGTTACCTTAGTGAAGAACTTGATGAGCTTTCCTGTGTATACATCTCCGTTAGACAAAAATCTCACAATATCTTTTAGGAAATATAGCACTCCGTTCAAAGAAATTGATGAACTTTGAAAGTCATTATTTTCCAACCACTTGCGTCCCTGTTTAAAGGAAAAGTACTGTATAATAACTAAGAATATAATTATGTAGCCGATGTTATATATATAATATATATAATAATATATATATAATATATATATATATATATATATAATATATATATATATAATATATATATATATAATATATATATATATATATAATATATATTTATCACATACTTGTGCCTTTATCAGGGCGATAACAGGGTGACATAAAAACGATATCGTCACTGATATCGCTTTTTGTCACTGATATCGCTTTTTGTCACTGATATCGCTTTTTGTCCCGCTGCATTTGCCGCTGTCAAAACAAAGATGGCTGACTCGAGCAGTTCGAGGTTTGTTTCAGTCAATGTCGATTGCTTTATAGATCAAAAAGAAGTATGTGATAAACAGGTTATCACAATCGAGACGAGGTGATATCAATTTTATCGCTTTCAGGACGATATCATAAATGTCCCTCGTTCGCTGCGCTCACTCGTGACATTTATGATATCGTCACTCAAGCGATAAAACTGATATCACTTCGCCCCTCATGTGATAACCTATACATATATATATATATATATGTATATGTATATATATTGCAAAAACGTTTGCCGCAGATAGATATATAGATAGATACCCGAAATCTAATTAGAATTGCATATGTTGTGTAACATTATAGAAATCCCATGCAAATGTAATCATATGCAATTCTAATTAGACTTCGAGTATCTATCTATCTATCTATCTGCGGCCAACGTTTTTGCAAATGGGTGTATATATATATATATATATATATATATATATATATATATATATATATATATATATATATATATATATATATATATATAATCATAATATATACTTTATGATGATAATCTAACCTGAGGCATTTCATAAATGTATGTGTCAGTCTCTTCTGGGTATCTCGTAAGAGCGCTTGCTTTAGCTGGTATCGCAAGTTGAAGTCGAACGATATCTGAAGGCCGCAACCAATAATATGGATTACCGTTATAATAATCCTTGAAATAAAGATGAAATTACATAAAAATTGTATCCACAAGTGCTCACATGAATGCGATTGTTTTTCAAAATGGTTAATTTTACTTGCGCGCACACCTTTTGCGGTTGTAGCAACTCTTCGGCTTCTTCGATTTTAAAATTAAGAACGGAGTTCAGGGAAGGAACATCTGCCTGAAGTTTCTTGAATATCATCCAGAGAAAATCCAAATCTGCCCGAGACTGAAAGTATACAGTCGATTTTATAAGAATTGCTTTTGCGTTAGATTTAGACGCAGGGATATATAGATTTCTGTGTATGCACTATCAATGGCTATAAAGTGGATAACGCTATAGCCATAATCCCTGACCCTAAAATGGAATCGCGAAAGCTGGAAGTACTAAAACCTGGACATTGCAAAGATTCCGGCTTTTTGTTTTTACTTCTTTTAGAGATTCGAGTTTTCCTCATCCCCTCAAAAGTAACAGCAATATACGCACAATTATACGGGACTTTTTACTATACCAATCAACTTTCTCACAAAAGCTGCCCTGAATGCTGAAGTGAAATTTGCTTTTATTCAGAGAGACGTTAAAGTGGTACAAAGTTGCATATTTTTCAAAAATGAACTGCTTTGAGAAACGGCGCTTATGCAATATAATGCTGCTTATAATTTAATAATGCTTATTTGAATTTTGACATCTCTCTTCTCAATAACCCATATTACACGCGTAAAATTCAACAAGTTGTCGCAAGTTGTCATCAACTTGTTAAGCGAACAATGTTGCATCAACCTGATATTTATCAGGCGGCAAAAACAAATATTCCAGTTTAAATCTACTATTCTAAAAATATTACAGAAAAATACCTTTGGCCTTGAAACGTTGTGCACATAGCTATACAACAAAAAAAATATATCCGACGGAAATGGAAAAGATGATCCGCGGCCGTGCTCGGATTGTCGAGGCTCGTTTTCTTCGTCGTCGTTGCTGCTTTCCTCGGAGTCGCTTGAAAGATCCTGAAAAATGTCGCTCAACTCACTCTCGGAGCTGCCTCAGGTCCATAGAAGCATCGTAGTCCGGAACGTAGGAAACGTCCTGGCTGTTCGTAAGATCACTATAAAAACTCTCAAATGGTTCAGAAACCAGCTGGATATCTTGCGTTTCTGAAGTTGCGAGCTCTTTCATGCGATGTCCTCGCGACGTTAAATGCACGGAAAACCTGTCCCACGACTCAAAGTTAACGAAACAGGTGTCGCAACGATGTCGGCAGGCTCTTTTTTTCATTTTGTAACGCTAACAAACGCGTAAAATCAACTAAATTTTTAATTGCTTTGAGCCCGTCCAAGTCCGCCCTGATTAATTCAAATTCCCCGCGACACTGATTGTTTGCTGCAATCTTTTCCCGCCGCGTTAAATTAGTGATTACAGCTTATTTCAAAGATTTTGATTGGTTCATTTATCAAGCTGCTGCTTCCTGATTGGTTAAAAATATGCAAAACAATAACAAAGCCCGTGCCAGTGCGCTTGACAGTAACAAAAGACTTCAATATTCAATTAAAGTTATTTGCTTTAGTTTTTTTTCAAAACGCAAGGTTTTCAAGCTATTTTCAAGAAGATATGGCACAATACAACGACCTACGAACATTTGGACCTTCAAACAGGTGACAAAAAGTGTAATTCATTTTACAACTGGAGTTCGTTTTCATTGTATATACATGTCCTTTTAAACTCTGTAGCCGAAATGCCTTGCTCGCAGACGACGTCATGTTTAACCAGAGGACGAGAGGACCCTATGCCCGAGGAAACGTCCCGCAAAGCTTGTTCGAAGGTACGCAATATTAAAAATAATCATTCTAAATAAACAGTATAGAGTTATTTGTATGAGAGGTATAAGCATTCACTTTGACATCTCGTATTTTTAAGACGATGAAACGCAAGACCCCAATGAGGGTACCAATGACATCTTGTTAAGAGAGCTCCGGGAACTGAAAGACCTTGTGAAGGATGTGCAAAAGCGTCAGGGCTCTATAGAGAAGACCATGAAACACTTGGCTTCCAAACTTGGTGCTGAGCAATTTGACCTGGCCAAGTCAAGTCATGCAGTAAGCATTGGTTTTCCGAAAAACAAATTATAATTGAAAATCAATAATGCATGATGTTGTATATTTCTCATATGTCTTCATTAATTAATGTTTAACAATAAATTCAAAATTTATATAACAGGCAAATGTCACGAAAATATTAGCAAAAGCCTATATACAACTTGGGCGGTTTTCAAAGATAAATGAAAGCAAGACTGTAAGCCTATATCTGTATAACTGTATTATATTTACTTTTAGTAAATTCTATGTTCATTTACTATGAAAAATATATTAACTTATGTTTTAAACAGTATATGTAATGGTTTGGTTTTTACATAGGAGCAATTGCACATGGAGTTCCAGGACTCACCATATGGTCTTACAGTTGCTGAAGCGATGACCAAAGTGGATGTCTTCGAAAAGGCAAAATTCACCTATTGGAGAGCAGAAGAGAGAAGAAGGGTATACATTTATAAATCCAAATTTTAAATCATGATTGTAAATGATAGTGATGAAAATTTGAATTAAATGTACTCACTTTGGCTCCTTAGGTTCTTGGAATAGGTAACTGGTCTGCCCTTGCAAAGGCCACAACCAAGGAGTTGGCTTCGAAAATATGTGGCCTTCTAGGAGTGAGGTTCAACTCTTTACTGGAGAAGTCTGTGCTTCGAGAAACTGCTCTGGTGGTATGATATTAATGCTTATCATCATTTGATGTATTTTGCACTCCTGCATTTTGAAAAGCCTTGTTAGTTATCACATCAATTCTTCATCAAAAGACATATATAATAAATGTACTCACATAAGCACAATATGCAACAAAAATAAAAACTATAGACATCTCTATCCTCATAACCATATGATACATGTATAAGCTAAAGAGAACAAAGTGATTTGAGATTAGACAATGATGAGTCAATCTTGAGCAATTTTCATTTTTTGACTATATATATATACATATATATATATATATATATATATATATATATATATATATATATATATATATATATATATATATATATATATATATATATATATATATATAGTTGGATCAAATTATTACCATATTATCCTTCCTTTTCCCAGAGAATCTATGTTGCTGAGTATGGGAGAGATGACTGTAAGAAAGATGAGAAATTTTGGATTAACTTCCAAACATGGAAAGATACAACATATGGAAGCCGAGGCCCAACTGCATCTCAATGGGGTGAAATTTTAAATGAGGAATGAACTAAAATTATTAAATGTGTTGAATATTTTTTAATTAAATCACTTTTGTGATAATGTAAAATGAAACTATTTATTAAATACTTACTATAAATTTTCTTTTGTATAGTTGACTGAACAGAATTATCTTATAACCAATCCAAGTCCACCGCATTTTTACCAATCTATAAATATTAAATAATTATATGAAAATATATATTATGTGTCTACAGTACTTTCACTTTGAACTTTCGTACCAACGCCAACCGTTTCACACCAGAAAATATCTGAAACACGCATCTATTATAAGTTCTTGCCACAAAAACTAAGTTTTACCATATGGTTCATGCAACTTTAATACCTGATCAAATGCGAACGGATAACAGTTTCGATGAATCTTGCCTAAAAACAATACAAACGACTCGAACAATTGCGATTGCACGTGTGACACAACTTTAAAGTCGGCCTCACGGCCTGATAAAAAATAGGACGAACAAAATGATTTCTGTTTATGCAAATGCGATCGTAAATAGCTTCCATGTAGTTTTCGACTTTAATCAATATATATATTCTTGACAAACGACGAAATTGTTCGGATATTTACCAAAACGCACTGTCGTTTTGAATATCTGTCACACGTTTTGGTCTTTTGGAAGTCTGGTGTGCGTGCGCATCTGATTGATCCCAATCGTACCATCGTTAATCAAAATAAGCTCCCAATTATTCCCTTCAATCCCTTTGCAACCCTTCCGACTCTGAATTAATATTCAACGATATTGTTTCCGGTTGTTCGAACAATAAAAAACAGGTTGTTTGTTCATCAATATTGTTGACGCATGTTCGAACAATATTGTTGAGGCCTGATGAACGAACAAGTCGTGAACAAGTTGTTCTGACAGCATTTAACAAGCATGTTCCATCAAGACCATGTTGGACGCCTGTTCCAACATGTTGCAACAAGTATTGTTCGTTCATCAATCGTTAACAATATTGTTCGAACATGTTGTTAACGATTGTTACTTCAACAACATTGTTCAATCATGATAACAATATTGTTGAGACATTGTTAATCGAACAATCATGATCAACCTGATCAATTTTTACGCGTGTAGATGGATGTTTTCATCAAAATGTGGCGACTGGCGATCTATACTTGGTCATAATATTAGACCAAGTCACTGAGCTATATAGGAATTATTATATAGCTCAGTGGACCAAGTAGACTCGCGTACACGCGCGAGGCGCGAGCGCCGCGAGAAGGAAAACATGTCTGGGCAAGGGCTGCCTATATGTCTAAACCTGAATGGACCAACTACCGTAAAATCGTTGTGTGTGCGCCCGGCTTAAAGCAGGGACTTTTGCCTGGTCCGTTAACTTACCTGTTGATATCACGTGCGCGGATTGCGAGAAACGGAAGAAATATTGGTCACAAATAAAACTAATGTAATTCCGAGGCCAGTTTTGGCCAGTAATTCTGAGGTCACAACTAATATCTGAAGTTTGTGCTTAATATTACCTTCCAACGTGGATTTTAGCCTTGTAATTTGTAATAAAAAGATCGGTAATTTGTGCTTCATACAGATACCTTTCATACAGAGTTTAGCCTTATTCTAGACAAACAGTGCAGGCGAGCGTTAGGTGATTTCAGCACCTCTCTGGTATTTATTACAGCATGCCGATTATTTATCATTATCAAGGCCCTATTTATGCACAAGCACTTTGACCTGCCAAAAATTTAAAATGTAAGGCAAAAAACAACTTCCAAATAAAACAAGACAACTTGACAATACAATATATAATTTATAACAAGAGACAGTAAAAACTGTAAAGTTTCGACTTCGCAATAATCTACATTTTACAATAATTAATGACTTACGGGTTGAACAGTTTAATTCTATACTGTTTCAAAACCACACAAAGAAAGCTTCTTACAGTTCGCGTGTTAAACTTTATATGTATTTAATCGCTACCTTGAACTTGTAAAAGCTTTTTTTCTCCGTGGTTAAACTAATTAGCATATATAGCGTGGCTTGCGGTTATTTCCACTAACAACGTCTTTGTGCTACATAATAATTCTCCAAATTTATACAATGAAGCTATAAGCGCCGTACGAACAACCAACTCTGATGCTATGTTGAAAAAGTCACCAATTTTGTTTTCAAGTAAATATTTTCATGATAGGTATTTGACAATTCCTCTCAATTCTGTTGTTATTAAATAATATTTTTGTTTTACCTGTTTCTCGAAGCTAACTGACCCTGTTACATAGATTTATTTTGTACGCGTATTTATATTCGCGCGGGCAACATCACAAATCACATTTGCCTCGTCGCGTTAACAACGAGAAACAAACTCCGTCGTCATCAGAAATTTTCGAAGAACACTGATCATATTATATAACTATATGATAAACTTGAATTAAAGGCATATATTTTCATATTATGCATGTTATAATGCATGTTATACCGGCGGATGATAATTGCAAAAAGTAACGTTTTTATTTCATTTGTGTTTTGACGTAAACGCGCACGTATAGCAAACAATTTGAATCTATTATCATATTTTTTCCAAATACTTGTCTTGGGTTGTGTGAGTAGAGAGTAGTTGTGTGTAAAAAAACGATAAAAGCGATGGGGGTCTTCTTGAAATGTCTCGAAAGCGAAGTGTGAGTGTTATCGGTATATATATAGCCATATAACTTATGAAAAGCGTTCAGATGAATTATAACTACGCACAACGGATAATTTCTGATTCGTCATCATATGAAAATGTATATTCATTTCTCGTATACCTCAATTATCTATATATTGACACTGAATTCTACCGAAATTTATTCTTTGTAAATGGTGAAACAAAAAATTATTCAATTTAACACTTTATTACGATCGTTCGAAGATTAGATAAGAAGCGGTTCTATTGAACTTAAATTGGATATGCATTCTATAAGTAAGTATAAATATGATCAGTTACCACAGAAATCATTCGTAAAGAAGAGGATTTTCTTTCACGGATGCCTGTGTTTGCAGTGCAATCATAGGAATCTCCAGGTGGTAGACAAATAACGAAATGGTGTCGTTTAACTAATTTTGGTCGAGACGTTTGGTCATTCAAACAATGCATGCATGCATTCCTCAGACTTTTTCGTATAATGTAATCGGCTTGAAACATTCTTTTGTGATTATGTGTAGGAACTAATTATGATCGTACTCAAATGACACCGTGCTTTCAGTATATATAATCTAACTAAATCTATTAATATAGCTAAATTTTTCTAACATTTTTGCAGGACCCCTGTGTCGAGATGCCAACCACTGTGAAAGTGTTGACGTTTCTCCCAATTCTAATTTTATGCCTGACAGAGATTGTCGCTGCCACAGAAAACCCGGGACTTCCTAGAAAACTAGAAGTCCAAAATATCGCATTGGGAGCTTCGTCAAATTCGAGCAACACTTCAAATGCCTGCCATTTTGAAATTTCCGAATCATCGCTGAAGCATGTCGTAAAATTGATGCGTGATAGCAAAACAAATGTGATTAAGCTGAATGTTTGGACTGAGCTAGCAGAGAATGATACCACAAGTAAGAATCGGACTCTATTGACAGATTTTCAATGGGCAAACCAAGTCGGTCGTACATTATACTCGCTAATTCTTCAACCAGATGCTCCTCAATCGTTGCTTTTATCAATACTAACGGTTACATTGTCTGCTGGTCTTAATAATGTGGACATTCTGGTGTACGCTGAAAACGAAAGATGTATGCTGTCTGCCAAGAATGAAACATCGGAAAATCTAATTTTTCATCTTTTCTTGAAACAGCTTTATCGTGTTAGTGAGGCGTACGATGACCAGGACTATGAACTATGCCGTTCCAAGAAACTCGCATTGAAATGTTGTTCAATGGAAACACTTAAATTAAGAAAAGCTGGAACTAAACAAGTAACGTTCCATTATGCTCAATCTATTCGTCAGTCGTGACTAAGTCTGTTGCCATAATCGTTTCCCTACCTGCGCTTTGTATTTACTTTTTTGCTTATCCTATAATTTTAGACTATGCAAATCGGTTTAAAGAAGACAGTACACATTATGCGATAACAGATAGTCCGCTAGCATTATCGTTCTTGATGCGAAAGCTATTTATCGAGAGGCATGGTCCGATAAAGTTATCCGTACGGAAACTATTGATCGTAACATTTGTAATTGCGACACTCCTCCCTGTGCGAAATATAGTTAATTTTCGAGATGTCGCCCTTTTTTATTTTCTGATTTGTCCGTGGGCATTATTTTTTTTGTTTCTGCCAGACGAGAACCTTATAGGCCACAGTGATTTCATGGTTAAAGACGTCATTGATTTGATTGTTTTGCCGTTCAACCTAAAATTTTGGTGGTGCGAACTCTTTGAGAAAGTCACGTTATGTTGTCAGGATAGAAATGATGTTAATGGTAGTGTTCTAAAGGAATCATCCGAAGCATACATAGCAAGCACAGAAACCTCCGAGTGTACTGAATTATTGGTAACTGCGAAGAAACGAGCGAGGAACGAATTTGCACGTCTGTGTGAACAAACGTCGAGGAACCAAAGACAGATTATAGTGGGTATCAAATCGTTGATGCTTCGTATATTCTCTCTTCTTTCAGTCTTTTTATATTTAGGAATTGTTTTCCCGTTATCATGTATTTTTGTTATCTTTACGATACTTTTTGTTTATTATCTTAGCGCTCCATTTACAATACTTAGAGAATGCTTGTGTAGATGTTGTTGTTGGAATTGGTGCTGGCTACCAATCATTCTGTCACTCTGGAGAAAACCTATTCTTCAATTATTTCTTATCATATATTCTTCCCTCTATTTTCTATACGTTATCTTTCATATTGCAATTGGTCTCTTTCTTAATGGAGAAACGTATGGTCCATATCTTGTTCCATTTACCACCATTTTATTCTACTCGTTAATCAATTGGAAACTTTCGGTCGAAGAGAAATACTTAATACTAAATACTGCAATTTACGAGGTTTACAATGAAAGTTCACCATTGGTTCATATGACACATTGTAACTCAGATGCGGAGAGGAGACAAAGTTTAAACATTAATCATGAAAATCATGAGCAACAACAACGACAACAACAACGACAACAACAACAGCAGCAGCAACAGCTACAGCTACAGCTACAGCTACAGCAACAGCAACAGCAACAGCAACAGCTACAGCTACAGCAACAGCAACAGCAACAGCAACAGCAGCAGCAACAGCAACAGCAACAGCAACAGCAACAACAACAACAAAAACAACAACAACGACAACAACAACGACAACAACAACGACAACAACAACAGCAGCAGCAGCAGCAACAGCTACAGCTACAGCTACAGCTACAGCTACAGCTACAGCTACAGCTACAGCTACAGCTACAGCTACAGCTACAGCTACAGCTACAGCTACAGCTACAGCTACAGCTACAGCAACAGCTACAGCTACAGCTACAGCTACAGCTACAGCTACAGCTACAGCAACAGCAGCAGCAGCAGCAACAGCAACAGCAACAGCAACAGCAACAGCAACAGCAACAGCAACAGCAACAGCAACAGCAACAGCAACAGCAACAGCAACAACAACAACAACATCAACAACAACAACAACAAAAACAACAACAACGAAAACAACAACAACAACAACAACAACAACAACAACAACAACAACAACAACAACAACAACAACAACAACAACAACAACAACAACAACAACAATAACAACAACAACAATATCAACAACAGCAGCAGCAGCAACAGCAGCAGCAGCAACAACAACAACAACAACAACAACAACAGCAAAAAAAGCAACAACAACAACGACGACAGCAACAGAAGCAACAACAACAAAAACAACTCAATTTGTTTGTTATCACGTTGAACATTGAAGGGGAGCCAATAATTCCACGAGAGTTGTACAATCTTGTCAGAAAAAAATTTCTGCCTTACGATAAAGTTTTGCTTCATTATTTCACAGGAGTATTAATTGTTATAGCTTTTGCATTTTTTGTATACATTCTTATGTCTTTTTCTCAAAAATCAGGAGCCTCGAGTAGTGTTCAGGTAATCGGATCCATTGTTGCGACCACCTTACCGATTATTTTCAACCTTGTTTGGAAACAGTACAGCTCCGAGCAAAAGTCGGCTGATAAAATTGCCATGAAGTCGAAAATTAAGCGCGTTTTGATAATTCGACGACGTTCAGATGACCCTGAAAAAATTGAAATAAAGTTTAAAGGCAGTTCATTACGTTCTCTTTCATTACGTTCTCTTTCATTACGTTCTCTCTTTCGTTAGCTTTGCCTGTCATCACGTTCGATTTGCCCACGTGGGCGCCGATGTCCTTGTAATTGACAAATATATTCTAATTGTTGGTTGGATTTAGGTTCAATCAGCCATCCTACAGCTAGTATTTGTAGCAGATAAGCATAATTAAACCAGAATTATACAGTGGAAAAGGGTTAAAACTGGTTTAGTCTTAAAGTGAATTGCATGGGAATTATAGTATGTATGAAAATATATATAGTATGATAAGTATGTATATAGAATTTTAATGTTTTATTAACTGCCTAATTAAATGTATCTTTTGGGTTTGCTGACTTTTGTTATCTCGTGCCATGCCAAATCTAAGATAAGTCTTTTGGCTTGTCGCTTGTCGGTTGCCATTTAAGTTGGTTGAAAGATTCTTGTTTATTTATTTGCTAAGATATTTTTGGCTGTGAATACCACCCTCTTCGACTTCTACTCTTTTCACTTTTTAATCCGCATTTAATATGTAAAAAGCCTTGAAAAAATAACGAGTGAAAATATAATTAATCTGCACAGAGAGGTATCAAGCTACATTGCAATTTGAACAGGATCATGAAAATTGACTCTAAATCTTTGCATGCAAGCATTAAATGTTTAACTTTCTAATAGCTTGTCATAGTCATTCTTGTTCGAACATTTTCTTGAGTCTCAAACTGTAGTATTTTATATTGCAAAGGCCAAAGGATATACACGTTTGACCAACTGGCCATTCTGAAGTTATGGCAAAGAACTGGTGTTGTTGAGGCTGACAACGCATATTCATAATAAATATTAATAAAGAAACCGGCTTGGTTTTAAAATTGACACATGAGTTTCTACTCACATCGGATAGTTTTTGAATTTTCATCTATAAAAACTTCAACAAGTTTTCTAGAGACTCAATTCTATCGAAATTTTTTTTTGTTTTGTAATCAAGAGTATAAGAGCTCTAAAATATCACGTATTTTGAACATGCGTGTATTTTGAATTGAGGTTGAACTAATATATTATTCACGAGTTCAAACATAAATTCACCCTTCATCACCAAGGTATCAAGCACTTTGACCTGCCAAAAATGGTTAAACTAATTAGCATATATAGCGTGGCTTGCGGTTATTTTCACAAACGACGTCTTTGTGCTAAAATAATTCTCCAAATTTATACAATGAAGCTGTAAGCGCCGTACGAACAACCTACTCTGATGCTATGTTGAAAAAGTCACCAATTTTGTTTTCAAGTAAATATTTTCATGATAGGTATTTGACAATTCCTCATAATTCTGTTGTTATTAAATAATATTTTTGTTTTACCTGTTTCTCGAAGCTAACTGACCCTGTTACATAGATTTGTTTTGTACGCGTATTTATATTCGCGCGGGCAACATCACAAATCACATTTGCCTCGTCGCGTTAACAACGAGAAACAAACTCCGTCGTCATCAGAAATTTTCGAAGAACACTGATCATATTATATAACTATATGATAAACTTGAATTAAAGGTATATATTTTCATATTATGCATGTTATAATGCATGTTATACCGGCGGATGATAATTGCAAAAAGTAACGTTTTTATTTCATTTGTGTTTTGACGTAAACGCGCACGTAAAGCAAACAATTTGAATCTATTATCATATTTTTTCCAAATACTTGTCTTGGGTTGTGTGAGTAGAGAGTAGTTGTGTGTAAAAAAACGAATAAAAGCGATGGGGGTCTTCTTGAAATGTCTCGAAAGCGAAGTGTGAGTGTTATCGGTATATATATAGCCATATAACTTATGAAAAACGTTCAGATGAATTATAACTACGCACATCGGATAATTTCTGATTCGTCATCACATGAAAATGTAGCTAGCTATATTCCTGGTACACCTCAATTATCTATATATAGACACTGAATTCTACCGAAATTTATTCTTTGTAAATTGTGAAACTAACAATTCTTCAATTTAACACTTAATTACGATCGTTCGAAGATTAGATAAGAAGCGGTTCTATTGAATTTAAATTGGATATGCATTATATAAGTAAGTATAAATATGTTCAATTAAAAATTAAAATTAAAACCTGGGTGGGTGCCGGGTGGGCATTCAAACAATGCATGCATGCATTCCTCAGACTTTTTCGTATGATGTAATTGGCTTGAAACATTCTTTTGTGATTATATGTATAGGTTATTTTGAGGCAACGAGGGGATATGTGATATCCCGGCCGAGGTGCCTCAAAATAACGTACTTATTTGTCACATTTGCGAGGTAGCATTTATATAATATAATAATAGAAAGGAAATGCTTTATTCCATGTGGGAATTAGGAACTATGATTTATAGATGCAAAGAATTGTCTTCTAAAAACGAGTCATAAACGCTGGTCATCTTTATTCAAGAAAGTATAACTTATGGCACATAATCATCATTTAGCGGGTTAATAATTATTGCTTATCATGCAGTAGATGATTTAGGACAAAGGACGAATCACGCATGATTGAATTGTGAAATTGCAAGTACTGAATGCATAATGTCGAACATGAATTCTTAAATGTGCATTCGTCCTTTTCATCATGCTAGAACTTAATAAAGTTATATAACTGAAAGATGATGGCTGAGTCGGACGAAGACATTTATATAACACAAAATAAGTTTAGCGGCGTGGTTTTTCCAAGCAGTGATCTGGATGAAATTCTCGGTGATTTTACTGGAGAGTTTGTTTACGATAATCAAAGTGTAAAGCAACCTCAGGACAAGCGTGACGAACCGACAACTTTTAAAAGAGGAGTTGTCGCGCTAAATGACGCAGAAGTGTTGGCGAGAAATGCCGAACGCATACCAACAAACACCAAAAAGACAACATTATGGTGTTTAAATGTTTAGGATGAATGGCGGAAGGAACGAAATGCTATTACAGAGACTTCGAATTCTGATGTTGGTGAACAACATTAGAGGGAATATTAGAGGGGAATATTAGAGGGGAATATTAGAGGGAATATTAGAGGGGAATATTAGAGGGGAATATTAGAGGGGAATATTAGAGGGAATATTAGAGGGGAATATTAGAGGGGAATATTAGAGGGGAATATTAGAGGGGAATATTAGAGGGGAATATTAGAGGGGAATATTAGAGGGGAATATTAGAGGGGAATATTAGAGGGGAATATTAGAGGGGAATATTAGAGGGGAATATTAGAGGGGAATATTAGAGGGGAATATTAGAGGGAAATATTGAATATATTCTCCGACAAAAACAAAGAAAACCGAGCAATGTGAAAAATAAGTGGAAACTAATTTTGATTTTTTGTTTAGCAAATTGGTCTGATCCTTTTCCTTCATTAAAATACAAATCTTTTTTACAAACATAAATTACATATTTTTTATCCTCTCGTGTACGAGACTGAGCGTTTTACAATTGACCATATTAGTTTGAAATCTTTGTTGTTGTTTTTCAATTGTCAAATATATTTCGACCGCAAATACATTTAAAAAGCGATACAGGAATCATATTGAACATTTTAGACACAAATCGTACTCAATTGGCATCGTGCTTTGAATGCTTTCAGTATATATAATCTAACTAAATCTATTAATATAGCTAAATCTTTCTAACATTTTTGCAGGACCCCTGTGTCGAGATGCCAACAACTGTGAAAGCGTTGACGTTTCTCCCAATTCTAATTTTATGCCTGACAGAAATCGTTGCTTCCACAGAAAACCCATTACTTCCTCGGAAACTAGAAGTCCAAAATATCGCATTGGGAGCTTCATCAAATTCGAGCAACACTTCAAATGCCTGCCATTTTGAAATTCCCGAATCATCGCTGAAGCATGTCGTAAGATTGATGCGTGATAGCAAAACGAATGTGATTAAGCTGAATGTTTGGACTGAGCTAGCAGAGAATGATACCACGAATAAGAACCAGACTCTATTGACAGATTTTCAATGGGCAAACCAAGTCGGTCGTCCATTATACTCGCTAATGCTTCAACCAGATGCTCCTCAATCGTTGCTTTTATCAATATTAACAGTTACATTGTCTGCTGGTCTTAATAATATGGACATTCTGGTTTACGCTAAAAACGAAAGATGTATGCTGTCTGCCAAAAACAATACGTCAAGAAATCCAGTCTTTCATCTCCTTCTGCAACAGCTTTATCGTGTCGGTGACGCCAGCCTTGACTATCAGCTATGCCTATCTAATGAACTCAGATTGGAATGTTGTTCAATGGAACCACTGAAATTGAGGAGAGCTGGAACTAAGAAGGTTCAATTGTGCTCAGACTACTCGTCAATCGTTATTGATTCCCTTCCCGCGATTTTGCTTTTAATAACGGTTTTTGTTATTTCTTTCGCTTTTCCTTTGCTTATAGACTATACCAATCGGTTTAAAAAGGAAAAAGAACATTATATAATTTCGGATAGTCCTATGGCATTATCATTCATAATGCACACGGTATTCATCGAGGGACGTGGTCCAATAAAGTCCTTTGTAAGGAGATTATTGATCGTATCATTTGTAATAGCGATCCTTTTACCTGTGCGAAATCTTAATATGTCTTGGTTCACCATCTTTCTTTATGTCCTGATATGTCATGCATGGGCATTAATTTTTCTATTTTCCGAGGAGCACAACTTGAGAGAAGGTGATTCACTTGTACAGTTCCTTTGTTGTAAATATGAAAGCCTAATCGAACTTATTTCTCTGCCATTCAACCTAAAACATTGGTGGGACAAGCAACCAGAAATTTTCAAGTCCCTTTGTCAACAACAACAACAACATGCGACTTAACGTGAATCTGAAGCTAACCCCACAGGATCGGAACAGACTTCATTGTTATCTGGACAGGAAACCCCGACGACCCAACTTCCTGACAATTATGGGTCTATTCCATCAGTTTCTCAACCATCGGAAACAACGATGAGCAATCGTTTGCAAGATCAGTCGGACAGTTCATTAAAGTGTCGTTGGTTCGTATATACTTTCTTACTTTTGTCATTATATATTTAGGAATTGTTCTCCCGTTATCGTGTATATTTGTTTTTGTTGTAATATTTTGTGTATTCTATTTCTGGAATCCATTTAAAAAGTGTAGAGAGTGTGTAACTAGTAGCCGCAGCGCACCAGGAATGTTAGTCAAACTCCTTCTCTTGCCCTGGAAGTTAAATACTGTCACAATATTTTTTATCACTTATGGTTCCATCTATTTCTTGTACTTCTTTCTTCCTTTCGTTGCTGGTCTATTGCTTAACGGAGAAACGTATGGTCCTTATGTCGCTCCACTCACCACCATTTTATTGTACTCGTGGATTAATTGGAGAATATCAGTGGAAGAGAAATACTTATTACAATAAAATACAACAAAGACCGTTATTACTTCAACAGCATCAACAAAGACAAAAACAACAACAACAACAACAACAACAACAACAACAACAACAACAAAACCCCCAACAACAACAACAACAACAACAACAACAACAACAACAACAACAACAACATCAACATCAACAACAACAACAACAACAACAACAACAGCGACTGAATTTGTTTGTTATCAAATCTAACAATGATGGCGAGCCAATGATTCCAAAAGAGTTGTACAATAGGGTTAGGGAGAAATTTCTGCCTTACGATCAAATTTTATTTCATTATTTCATAGGAGTATTAATTGTTATAGCTTTTGCATACTATTTATACATTCTCATGTCATTCTCGCAAAAATCAGGAGTCTCGAGTAGTGTTTAAGTAATCGGGTCAATCGTTGCCACCACCTTACCAATTATTTTCAACCTTGTTTGGAAACAGTACAGCGACGAACAAAAGTCAGCCGATATATTCTCCATGAAGTCGAAAATTAAGCGCATTTTGATGATACGTCGATGTTCGGATGATCCTGAAAAATTTGAAATAATGTTTAAAACCGAAAATCAGCCCGCACAGCAGGATGGGACTGAGAGAGAAAGTTCGCCCAATCACTCAGTCTGATTGCATGGATTCCCAGGGTATTAGCCATAGTCTACTTTAATTTAAGAGTCCAGTCATGGTTAATCCTAATCTTTGTTTGTGTATTCTACTTATTTCGCCATAAAATCGGCCACTTCACGAAATAACAATGCCTCATATAAGTATGTTTTACCCCACTCTAGCTGGCACTTAAACGCAATTTGCTGAATCAGTAGAGCATGCGGTTTTAAATTTTTGAGTGATTTTAATCAGTTCGCATGTAGATAACATTGAAACATAAATATGTAACATTGAAACATAATTAATATAATATAAACATAATTTAATAACTCTAAAATAATACAGTGAACAAGGATTGAAGTTTGCTGAAGTAAATTGCATGTTTTGATTCTTATATTGTTAATTAAGTATGTATATATATATATATATTATATATATATATATATATATATATATATATATATATATATATATATATATATATATATATATATATTGAATTTCATATAACGTAATATTGGGTATTTAAGAACATGTATTTCTTAAAATATTGCTGACTTTGGTGTGACTCAATAATAAAATAATGCGAAATTTAAGATTGTCCGAATAGTAAATTAGTCTTTAGATTTTTGTCTAATTCCAGATGCAATGCCATTATTAGCGCAAAAATTTTAAAATCTCGGAAACTCCACAAATTATGGGCTTCCACTTCTTTTCTTCTCGACAAAGATGCGCAGGGGGATACCTTGAAACTAAAGCCAGAAATTACAAATTTTCATTGTAATGGTTCTTTTTTTGATGGTTTACAAATAATGGTTGGTGAAGAATATATTTCTTCGTCCCCCCTGTGCTTTATCGAGCTGTCGAAGATGCTAGGCTTAACTGGATCTTACCTGGCGTGACAATGTTGAACACCAACATTCACTCAAGCTTAATTCATCACCCCGCTGTCAACGTAAGACTTTGTAACTGGGTTTAAAAACGCTTTGAACAATTAAATAATTCATATCACTCGTTAACTGTAACCTGTGCTGTTTAAAATCCGCTTCATATGAAATAAAGGTTTCCCAATGGACGACTTGCGCTTTAGGCTAATTTTTTACATCGACGATAAAAAGGACTTTTTTTTGAAAGAGCTTACTAAAATTAGTAAAACTGCCAAGTTTGGCTGGGAGTTGTTATAAATTACGGAAAATATAGCCATGCGAAGTTGACGAATTTAATAATTTGTATACTTTTGTATTACGGCCAAAAGTGTGTAACTAATTTAGTTACACATTTTCGCACGTAATACAAAAGTATACAAAATATGCCAACTTCGTATGGCTATATTTTCCGTATTTTACAAAATTACGCAGCCAAACTTTGCATTTGCACTAATTTAAGTAAGATCTCTCTAGTTGTGGTGATTTATTTCCTTCTAGTTACTTCCATCAAAATTTAGTCTAAAGCGCAAGTCGTCCATTAAGGTCTATTACTGTCTGTTGTTATATGCAGGGCGCTTATATATAGGGCGGTGCAACGCGCTCATTGCGCGCCGATCGATGTGTGATGCGGAAGTATGGTAACGAGTCTGTTGTTTTTGCATAATAAAATATGGCGGATAGACTTGAGGAGGCAGAGGAGCAGTATTTCGATAGGAATGATGAGCATTTCTCGTTCTCTCATGATACGGGGGATTCATCTTCTACAAGTAATGCACACCAGGACAATGACACTGTCCGGGGCCATGCTGGGTGGGCAGTAAAGAGAGCTAGAGATGTTATCTTTAAGGGGCAAGATAAAGTGCCAGCGAAGGAAACTGTTAACGACGATTCGCCAGTGATTTTCAGCAGCAAAACAGCCGCACTAGCAGTTTTCTCACTATTGGGGGAAGATACGAAACAGGCTAATGGCAACTACAATTTTATTATTTATGAGCACGTCAATCCTTTTTTTATTTATCTGCACAAATTGACTGAACTTCTATTAAGTCCGGATAATATTCTCAGGGAAAAGGAAAACATACTGAAATTTTGTCTTGATGAAATGTCAACAAATAAGGAATTGAGAGGTAGATGGAATGAAATAACACCGAATTCAGACATGGTAGCATCTGTTGTGGTTTTGCAAAGAATTGTCACTTTCTTCCTTAAGTCGAAGCAGCAAATAATTCGTGAAAAAGAAGGCCTTAAGCCGAAGAAAAATAGCATCGCTCACCGACAGCAATTAAGTCGAAATAAAAAATGCTCTGCTGTATCCCACACTCGGACAACAGTGGATCAATCCCACACTCAGACAACAGTGGATCAATCCCACACTCAGACAACAGTGGATCAATCCCACACTCAGACAACAGTGGATCAATCACATATACAAACCTTGAGAAACAATTTAAACAGTTCTTCATTACATGTGTTTTTACTTCATTTGCAAACTCTGCCTTTTTCAGAACAGGAAAATATTTTGACAAAATTCAAAGGGAAGGAACTTGGTAAAATATTGAAGTCATTGGGACAGCCAGCATTTTTTGGGAAAAAAAAAGAGAAACAAATACAGACCCTCTTGGATACAATAAAGAGAGGACAGATATGCATAAATTTTCCCAAAGAGGTAAGTCTTATTATAAAAGTGAAAACCAGGGCGCTTATAAATATGTATATATATACATGTCTAAGCGCCCTGGTGAAAACCATACCACATTGCTAATAGAAAATAAATAGAAAATTTATTAAAAAAGATATATATATATATATATATATATATATATATATATATATATATATATATATATATAAGATATATATATATAAGCACCTATTTGTTTATACCAAATTATTCATATTTTTGTGAGCCATGACTGGCTCTTGTGAAAGTTTTGCCCCCCGGCCCTGAAAAGACTAATCTGGCACTGCCTCTAGGTAAGGTCTTCATTTACCTATGAGAGTGGTCACAATTAATGCTGTGAAAGGGTCCTAAAGATATTTTGAGTCTATTAAGAAAATACTAGAAAATATTCTGATGCACTTAAGGGGGCCCACAAAAGTTAACTTGCATATTGACTTTATAAAAATTGTATCCTTGTTTCTATTCTAAGAACTCTAGTATGTTGACACTGTGGGATCTACATTGCAAGGGGGGGTGTAAAATTTTATCATTGGATCAAGGGGGGCACAAAACCTAAATGTCTAGAAATGAGGGGCCATGAAAAGGAATGGAAGCCCGAGTAAATATCTTCCACCCCCCTCCCGGCATTAATTGTGACCACTCCCTAACTTAATATTATAGTTTTATATAGTTGGCAAAATAACTCTCAAAGATAAACTGGCCACAGTTGCGAGGTAAAGATACTTTCCATATTACCTCTCCTTGGAAGACTTGTGATGCTACTCTCCTGCTCACTACTAAGTTCTATTTCATCATTATCCAAAACATTTGTTTGTGTCTTCCTTAGCAATTTGGTGGCAGAATATGTGATAGCACTGTTTACGTTATATCCATAAGCAATTGCAGTCATGTTGGTTGTACCGCCACATGATTGCCTTTGCACCGAGAAGAAAGACTCAACTAGATCTTGACTTAGTCGCTTTGGAATCACATAATGGCTTCCTTGGAGGGATTGGATTTCAGGACTTCCAATGAATTTAACAAGTTCCTTAAAGCCGTTAATTGAAACCTGCAAAGTCAAAGAAAACAGTTGGTCAAATAATATTCATTCCCAAGTTCATACATTCACTTTTTAAGTTCAAAAGGGTTTTGATATGAATTTTAAATTTTATTAGATATGTATGTGAAGAGTTAACTAAAAATACTGGGTTGATTATAGTTAATTATGGCTTTCAAATCAACTATCAAATCCGATTATTTTGCATAGATCAAAAAGTAGTCATTATGCAAAAGGTCTATTGAATGGTTGATTTTGTTCATTTTCATATATAAATAACCAATTAAATCACCGGCAAGTCAAACATTGTTTGCCAAGAAATAAAATGTGATGATATCTCAGCTTTAGTTTTAAATTTAGAAGCAAGTTCATCCTTCCAATTATTGAAAAACTGTATAACATTTTCCAAATCTAAAATTCTAGAATCGGTTATTGATGAAAGTGGTTTGTCATCATTGAAGACATTCCATAATTTCTCACAGTTTAAAATGAATTTCTGGGTTGACGTCGTTTCATCTGACTCAAATGTCTCCATATCTTTCTGCACTTTTGAGTTCAGGGCTTGGACAGCAAGCTTCACCCGCATCTTACTTAAGCTATCGAGGTGAACATGGGAACTTCTTAGGTCTGTTGAAAACAAATGCCTCTGTTTGTCTCTCAGATAAACAGAATAGATGTGATCCCACAAAATGTTTTTAGAATCTAACAATAAGCATCGAGTATATCTTGGGGAATTTTCTTTGAAGCCACTCTTGTAAATGTTGTTGCGGAGTTTCTTAATCAAATGGGGTGGATCAGACATGAAGAACATAGGGAGTTTGGAGTATGGGTTTATCGTTTGGCTTGTCGTTTCACTGCAACCATTCATTGTCATAAATTTTCTGTTCTCAGCAGCACCATCACAACATGTCAGAATGACTTTAAAATCATAGCCATGTAGCAAACCAACTCCTTTCCAAAATAATCTGTTTAGGTTTTGAGCAGATATTCCTCTTGTTAGAAAATAGGAACATGGAAATTGAAAACCAGCAAACAAGCTCTTATAGAAAAATTGTAGCACATGTGTTGCAAGGCTGTCTCTTAGATTGGGTGACTTATCATCAATGTCCAAATCAGTAAAACCGATTAATTCCCATGATGATGGGTCGAAGAGTAAGCCTTCTTTAATTTTGACTTCATCAAATAAAAGACAACCAAATTTTCCAGCTTCTGGAATTTTCTTATCTACAAAGCTGTTTCTCATGGCTTCTAACACAGATGTCTGCCAACCAGATTTTGATGAACAGAAGTTTTTGTAATCGGAAAGAGTTCTTCCACTAGGAAGTTTTAGGAAACCAGATTCTCGAAGCTCAGTGTACATGCTATGGGATTTACAATACATTCGTAGGCACCATTTCAATATCAAAGGATGCCACCTCATTTGTTTGGAAGGCATATTCAAAGCCTTTGCCTGATCGTTCAAAAGGGTAATGAAAAATGTATCTGACTCACTCCCTGTATGTTCAACAACATGGCTGTGGAGAAGCTTCTTTTTCCCAAAACGTTTGTCGCAGCCTAACCACTCACAAGTATATTGCCTGTTGATTGGTGCAACATCATCGACAGTTTTAATATGAACAGTTTTCAAATGTACAAGAAGCAACTCTGGTGTTTCAAATTCAGTTTCCAAATCACAACCAACCCAATAACAAGTGTTGTTATCATGCTTTTTAACCACTTTATCCAATCCTTTATACAATTCTTGAAATAACTTCCTAAAATCTGAATCTGTATTACTTCCAACAGTACTCATTTCCTTTTGGTATTCTTCTAGCCTTTTTATTTTGGTCTGCATCACATGAAGTTTTCCTGCCATTTCTCTAGTACGATTGAGTAGCTTATCTTTCGACATATAATCATATCGAGTATGCTTAGAATTCTGACCTATGACTATGTTCTTGCTTCTATATTTAAGTGTCCTCATGTAATGACCTGACTGTTGGCAAGATTTGCAACTTTCACCATCCTTAATAAATATGTCACAATTGGTGGATCTTAAACATCTTTTGCAACAATTTCCTGACAAAGATTCTACAAATGCTGCAGGCTCTCCACTAGCTCTCCTATAAACTGGTGTACTGTCATTCTCAGGTAACAAATCTTGGTAATTTTCAACAGAAGCACCAGGGCATAATCGCAATTTCTCGAGAGATTTCATGAGTGAGTAAAGCTGATGCTTGTCATAAACTGATGATGGAAGGAAATTGTCATCAAAATTCAAAACTTTGGGCTGTCCCATAAAAACAAAGAAATAACTCCCATCTGATGACACGGTTACTTGATACTGTGCATTCACAGGACTTCTACCCATATAATAGAGATTGACTTTTGATTCTTTGACATCAGGAATGACTTTCCACTTCGGAAACCTATTCATGCAATCAGCACTGCCCTTGTTTATCTTCCATGCAAGACTTTGTGAGAGCTTTCCTTCCTCCACACTGGATAGGCATGCCATTTCTAGATCTCTGCACAAGTCATCATAATAACTATTGTGGCTTGCATCAGAATTTAGGAGTAGGTTCAAAAGGAGTGATTGGTGTGTAGTAACAATCCTTTCAATATAAGTTGAATAGAAAACCCATCTCAGATATCCATTATACTTTCCAAGTCCCTTTCTAAGATTGTTAATGGATCGATAGAAATAGTTTTGTAAGCTGACACAATCAAAACGAATGCCATATACATTATAAACTGCTTTTGTAATGCCAATAAACTTTTCGGGAGTGTATCCCTTTGCAGAATTAATGCTGCCAGATGGTGAGGAAATTCTCAACAAACAGTATAGAAGAAGTTCTTCAGGTTGTAAAGTAATTTTACCAGAGTATTGTACTTGCGCTGTTTTAGTGTTTGTAAAACAATTTGTATAATCAGCAACGGGTTGCTCCCTGTCGTTTCCCTGAGGTGTCGCTTCCCCTGCAGTAGTTTCCAATGATTCAGACACCCTTGCTGGTTTGTACTGAGACACATACGTGTCATCAACTTCTCTTTTGCCGCAAGAATTAGACATTTTGTTTACAAAACTGTTGTTTACATGCTCGAAAATCAATGGTGAGAAAAAAGATGAACTTGCTTACGACAGGAAAATGACGCGAAACTGAGAGATCATCTTTGCTCACGTTATTGTATGTTACCATGTTTACGCTTTAACCTTCGATAGAATACAGTTTGCACATCGAATCTGTGGCCGGATAATTCTTTCGTACATAGATAAGGAAACCATCTACTCAATTTGTTATTTTTTTGGTGCGTATAGACAAACGATCATCTCGCCTTCCTGACAAAAAACTTACAAGGCCTGGGCAATTTTTTATCAACGAAAGCGCTGGGCATATTTACAAGCAATTTGTATTTTATTAACTTGGCTAGAAGGGTAAAATTACTCAAGCCTCTAGTTCATTATGATATTTTCTTTAGAAAAAGTTATAAATTCTTTTAAAGGACTATTGTTGACCAGAACACAACAAAATGAAAACAATTGTTACGTTTTGTTGTTGTCAAGCAGCGAAGAAATGCACTAAAACTAACTCACGATTAAAGTACAAGTTCTAGTTATTTTATCTGAAATCCATCCACTTCAATTCTAATGAAAAGTATAATATGTCATTCTATTATTATTATATTCAACATACCTGAAATATTTCGTCGTGGACAAGCAGTTACATGCAATATGTTCAAATTGAAATCTTCCCCCGATTCAAGCCATTACACGATCCCGTTGTTATCCAAAAATTTAATATTTGAAAAGGCGGTTTTTAAATAATTGAAGTTACCAGAATTTCAATGAAATAGAATTACTTAACAACCCGTTAAAAGTTCTTCCAAAATGCCATATTTAAGAAAAAAAATTGAAAATATATAGCATTTGTAAAAAACACACTCCATTCACATTTCGCTCGACAATCACGCTCGTGCCAGGCCATTTCCGCATCACACATCGATCGGCGCGCAATGAGCGCGTTGCACCGCCCTATATATAAGCGCCCTGGTTATATGTATTATAAAGATATATACTGAGATCATATGGTTATTATTTTCATTTCGTTTTTGACAATAACTATTAATTGTCAGTTTTAATTCGTATATACTCTTCTTTGCTACACGTGTCATTTCTTGGAATCACTTTCCAAATACCGGAAATTGGAGGCCATCAAATTTTATAATATATGTGACCCTCCACAAGAAATCATACATTAACGCTTTTCCGTTAAATGGGCAAAAAAAACGGATTCAAAACGGTTAGTAAACGGATGCCGTAAAGCGTTTTCACGCTTCGTTAAAACGTTAAAACGGTTCGATGAAAAAATTTAACGCTTTCAAGAAAGCGTTTTTACGCTTTGGAGAAAGCGTTTGCACGGATACGAATAACCGTTTAAACGCACAGAAAAATGAACCGTTTTTTGGATGGGCCGATTCATCCCTATAAACGGTTTGACGAATTTATATACCCAATTTCACGGACGAAACCGGACGATTTGGGGAATCCTTCGATCCTAGACCATGATTCGGTTTTTAAATCAAACAACGGTAAAATATGCGGTCAACTGTCTTTTGCATGTGCATGTTTGATATACCGGAGAACATGATTAACAGGTAAAGGCAAGTAGCGGATGTAACATTATACGTTGTTTATGCATGTTCATGCAGCTATGAGGGAGCCAGAGCTTCGATCGCTACCGCACCCTGCTCTTTATTGCTACGTATCCCAGTACAGCATGGATAATATTAAAATCATAAAATGGAGTAAAATTGTAAAAACAATAGCCAAATATACCTAAAGGACATGGCCACAATCATGCCACTGCACTGACTGCAGACATATATTATGATACATGCCGTCAAAGTTCCAACAGCTTTAGGGCTAATTACGCTCCGTTGACAGCTGGACATAAATACTCGATCAATGTCATATGGACTAAGGTCGTAGAAGCAAGCAGACCATACAGTTGTGATTTGCCACTCGTGCGAAGCAATTTACTTTGTTGTTTATGTGTGACCTTCATATTTGCCGCTCAAACTGTAGGATTGGAACTTTGTTTTTCTTCAGTAGTGACAACTGTGCTTATCACAGGAAACTTATGCTTATCCTTTTTAACTTATACTGTCGCCAGGACTTAATTAGTTGCACAAGTGCATGGATAGGTAACGCATGCTCCGGACGAGATTTAATTAGTATAGTTGAGGCATCCGACTAAGCACCAAGAAAAGAAGAGACGGTTATAGCAACAACAGCCAAGCTTAGAAGCAATTGGGAAACCATCTGTAAGTTACCTCAATTCAATTAACCGTATTTAGCGTGTTTGGCACAGTTTTAGTTTAGTTTAGGATTATATTAATTTAGGCTATATTTCTCTATCTAGTCGAACCACGTTTCATGTTTACGTCATACCTTTATGTTCATGTTCGTCTGACCTTCTGCACGATACTACACCTTTTATTGTTACAATTATATACTTGAAAATATCGTCTGGAGTTTGCGATCGTATATTTCGTTGCATTGTTCCGTCAGAATCGGTTGGTGTTATTATCAACATCGTTGCCCGCGGCAAAACTGGTATCCATTTTTTACGTGCGTTTGAACTGTTTTCCGTGCAATTGCGACACCTAGCTCAACCGTGCTCACCCGTAAGCTTTGTACCTGACTATTTTCGCAAAATCGACGGTGATAGAGCTTACACAAACACTTCAAGCGTTCTGCGTTCGTTGAAACGATTTTGGAGATCGTTCATCGTTCGAAATTGCCCGTTCGAACGCCTCGAGAAAAAAGTTCGAAAATGGTTCCAAAAGCGTTCAACCGTTTTGATTTACTGTTCGTTGGAACGTTTGCCGGAATTTTTCTCAATCGCATTGAATTTGGTAGAGCATTAGATTAAACATTTGCAATGTTACAACTTTATAGAAGAAGCGACAAATGTGTAACACATAGCTAATACTCCTAGAAACGTTTTCAATTCGTTAACATGCAGAAGGCTTAAGCCTTAAGTAAAGGGGTTATATCATTTTAGCTGAATCGAATGCTATCTCGACAATTTCGTGCGCTTCAAGATTTCTCTTAGCGTTCAGTGCATGCAATTATGTCATTAAGGTCAAATTTCAAGTCATAAACTGAAAGCTTTCCTTCAAAAATTTATTGTTTTTTGAATGCCGCGGTAATGCAATGGTTAGAATCTATGCTTTAATGCTTTTGTTGTTTCCATAAAGCTTTGCCTTTGGTTCAACGCGCGCACAAACATGCAAGGTCGCTAGCCATATATACATTAAAACAGCATTACGTAGAATTGCATTGCCATTTTTGTTGTGTGGTTGTTGGAAGTCGTTTAAATAGTCATTGGGATAGATACGAAACAACGTGATAGTATGAGCAAAACCGGATAACTGTATACTCTATAGTATGCAATGATTAAAACCCTTATATAGTTGTGTAAGCAATGAAATAAATCTACATAGATCTTTTGAAGCGCTTGATCGTGGACGCCGACGTTCACCGGCCGAGGGCGATCAGAATAAAGCACTTCGCAACTTTCGGCAAAGTCAGATGCACCAAGCACTGAAGCATATTTATAATCAGGCATCTTATATTTGGTTATAATTTGATTTCCCTCGACTAGCTCCTCGAATCGGAAACGTGGAAAGCGGAAAAGCTCAAATGTACAAATGATAGAGATGCTATGAAAGTAATGAAAAAAATAGAACCACAAGGAAGTCGCCCAATGAACATCATAATATTGCTCACTGAAATTTAACGCAGCTAAACTTTGATAGGCACAAAACACAAGCCATAGTATTTGTTCAAAATAATCAGGACCAGGTGACAAATATAACAAACCAGAAATTATAATTGATATTATACCATTTAATTATATATATAAGCTTTCTGGATATTAAACTATAGCATAAGCAATGAAAGACACGGTCTACAAATTGCGTGTTTTACGAGGTAAAGTTTTAGCGCTATGTTTTTACAAAGTTTGTGCAGTCCTTGCGCACACTGGCACAAGCCCAATTGGTAAAATTGGCAGCTGACATGCTGCAGTGTAAGTCTAATACAATATTGGCGATAAGTTATATCTAAAAGAAACTCAATTCGTTCTATTATCATAGGTCTTATAAACATTTAAGTTTGATCTCACAGAAAATGAACATTAGAATTCATATTTAACAGCTGCTTGGACAATAGGAAAATATTCACTAATTTTGATTTGGGCTCTCTTTATAAGGAAATTGCATTCCGGATATTAAATTGTAATCATGCATTTGGCATGTATGGTCATTGCACATTTGCACTTTGAAGGCTGTTGCCAGCTATAGAGCGGCGAAGTGAACAAATATGAAATGGCGCCGATCAAGTTCATAAGCACGCGGGTAAAGATCTTTACCAATAATTTCGCGAAGCCCTATCCCAAATATTTGCTGGATATTCATATCTCTGGAAACGTCGAGGTGTTTTAACACGTGCATATAACTGAGGTATGAACACATATTGATTAATTTCTAGACTGTAGTGTTTGATATAAGGCATGTTTGATTAAAAATAGTTTATGCATGAGTCGCGCTTGGAAATAATTCCCGTCAAGCATTGAAATCAGGCCTATCGATGAAATCATGAATCATCAGATTTCGTATTACTGTTGGCTCGATCAAAACTTTATTTTTTTTTGCCTTGTATGCATATATATTTATTTGTTAAGTGTGTGCATATATATTTATTTGTTAAGTGCGCACTAAGGCTTATATGAAATTTTTGTAGACTATATGCCAAAAGAAAGTTGCTGTTTGGTCAAGATCGCTTTGGTTCAGTCGAACATCGTAAAATCGAACATCGTTTGCCAGAGGTTCAAAGAGGTTTGAGTACTTTAATTGCCGGGGTGGTCACAAAACTGAGATAACATAAATAGGTGCATTTGCACTCAAACACCAAAAATTTTTCTTAACCAAAATTGTATCCAAATTCCTAGGTAATTTGTGTGTAGATGCAACCTTATTAATTCCTAAGCTGAGACAGGCAGGACAGGCAAATAAGATTTTTCCAGACACGAGAGTGAGTAGATACATTTTATGCATCAACACATAATGTTTCTGGAGAAGTCTTGCTTGAGTTATCGTAGGCAGGGGGCACAAATTGTGTCACAATTAGATGTCTCGCAGATGATGTGGATTGATTTTTGTTATAATGGTGAGTATAAACTCCCCTGTGCGTGCGTTTGGGATTGTGGTGTCTATATGGGCGACGCCACTGCTATATGCTCTGCAGAAAAAATTGTGCGCATTTTTGACAGTTTCGATCCGCTGTTTCTATAAGGGCAGTATATGTAATTGCTATATGTTTTGGCTAAGAAATTGTGCACCTTTGCGCCGGGATGGAGTATTAAGTTGCTTTTCAGGGCGGAAATCTTGACATTTGGATTACGGAACGCAGGCCTTCGATCCCATATTCAACTAACAAAAACTTTTTTTCATGCAGTGTAGCGCAGATAGCGTATAATATTATTCAGATAACATGCTAGCTATATAGCCTATATTCTATTGTTAAAGTTTTGGCAGATGCTGTTGCAGAATCTTTCGTTTATTCTGCCTTTCTGGTTCATCAAACGTTCACACTCGAAGGGACTGTATATTCTGATTTATTATCGATAGATTACATTTCATTTTGCTATATATACAATGGGTCATTATTTGGTATATCCCTATATCATATTACAATTACTATTTAGATCACATTACCCAAATCAGATATTTTACATAAAGTTTTACTACATATTAACTCGCGCTCCGTGGACTGGTGATCTGCGCTGGGAACTTACAACACCCCACCCACCTTGATTCATACACGTCTATGAATCAAGCATCGCCTTTGTTTTCGCTTTTGAAATTATGGCTGCCGCTCGTCTTGTTCGTTCATGCTGGTCTCCCTCTGGCTTAGCTGTAGGGATGTCCCTTTCCTCCCTTTCCCCACCCGGTCGAGATTGAACTTCCAATGGGAAAAGCTTCTCAATTGGTCTGTTTAAGAAGCGTGGTTTTCCTTTACCTGCAAGCCTAACCTTTGCTCCTCTAACTTCCTTATCCTTCCCTACAATTAACTCTTCTACTACTGCTAACTTCCAGGTACATCTTTTCTCGCCTTCTCCGAACACCGTCACTACATCTCCTTTCTGGACCTTCCTTAACTTTCCTCCGTTTGTGCACTTGTGAAACTCTCTAAGTCCCGTTAAATATTCGCCCTTCCATCTTTTCCAAAAGTGCTGCAACTTTAACGTTACATATTTAAATCTCTCCCCACAGCTACTCGCTCCTATGACTACCTCATTCTGTGGGATTAAATGGATTGCTCTACCATATATCAATGTGAAGGAGTTAACACTTCTCCTTCTAGCTCTTCAAATACTTCTGTTAATGGTCTCGCATTCAATGTGCCTTCAACTTCAACTAACACTGTGCTCAGCTCATCAAGGTTCAACTTTGCATTCCCTAACACCTTTCTAAGACACCTTTTCACACTGCGCACCATCCGTTCAAAGAAGCCTCCCCACCAAGGTGCTCTCTCTAAGTTGAATCTCCATGTTATTCGTTTGGCTCCTAATTCCGATCTGACTTTCGGCTCATTACAAATCTTCCTCAATGCTTTCTCTGCTGCCTTGAACGTTTTAGCGTTATCGGAAACTATAAGACTGGGTGCCCCTCTCCTAGCTGCAAATCTTCTCAAACAGCATAAAAACGTATCCGCTGATAAGTTGCACACTAATTCTAAGTGTATTGCACGGGTCACGCAGCATGAAAACAAGGCAATATACACTTTGTTCGAACAATTACCGGACTGTTTGACAAAAAGCGGACCTGCAAAGTCGACTCCGACTTGCGAAAACGGCGCGGCCTGTCTGACTCTAAATTCTGGCAAGTCTGCTTGTGGTGCTCTGCTATACGCTTTTCCTTCCAATCTTTTGCAAGTTACACACTGGCTCACAATTCGTTTTACCAGCTGCCTTCCCTTAACTACCCAGTATTTAGTTCGTAGCCTGCACAGCGTAGCACGTACACCCGAATGGTGCACTTCTGATGGCATTTTCGGACAATCAACTCTGTCAGTCTATGTTCTTTTGGCAGGATAATTGGAAAACAGTTGTCAATTTCTAAATCTGATTTTTTAATCTACCTTGGCTCCTAAGGATACCCTCCTCTTCCTTCAACCTTAAACTCACACTGAGTTGGGTGAACTTCTTTTCAGTTTTTAGTTCTGCCTGTGCTTCTTTAATCCAAATTTTTTCGGCTTCAATTATTTCGGCAACTGAAAGAGCCCCAGACTGCCTATCGACTCTCTTTACTCCTGCGCTAGCATTACGTAGGAATCTCATCACGCATGCTGTCACTCCAAAAAGCTTCTCTGAACTACTAAATTTGTTAATATCAATCACATCTTTCACACTACATTGTCTGTCTGCCTGTACAATCATCGTTGCTACCTGGCGTTCTTCCTCTACCACCGTCTGACTCTTCCCCGCACTCTCAAACTTAGGCCATTCTTCTTTGGGCTTTTAAGCCATTTTGGTCCAGACCACCACAACTGGTTACCCTCCAGTTGTGTACCTAATTCACCCCTTGAACCTACATCGGCTGGATTCTCTTTACCCGGACAATGTCCCCAGTCTCCTTTCGTTGTCAGTTTTAAAATCTCATTCACACGATGAGCTACGAATTGCTTCCATTCACCTCTATTCTTTATCCAGTACAGGGCTGTCATGCTATCAAGCCAGTAATAAGTAGAATCTATCCTAACCTGGTTTTCAAATGCTTCCTTAACTGATTTCACTACTTGTGCAAGGAGTCGTGCTGACATCAACTCTAGTCTGGGTATGCTTGTTTGTTTCAAGGGTGCTACCCTAGCCTTGGAGGTCAATAACCGAACATATACCCCAAATCTCGTTTGACACACAAAATAAACAACAGCGCAATATGATTTTTTACTTGCATCCCCAAACCCATGTAAACTACACTCTAAAACCTCCTCTACTGGACTGGCATACATACAACGGGGTGTACTTATCTCCTTAACTTCTAAAAGGTCTTTAACCCAGGCTTCCCATTTCCTACGCGTTTCCCCGGCAAATTCCTCATCCCAATCAATTTTTTCCTTACAGACTTCTTGAAACAAAATCTTTGCATACACAATTATTGGACTAATTATGCCAAGCGGATCAAACAGACTAGCTAGTACACTTAACAAACTTCGCTTTGTTGGTGGCAATGCCTTTGCCTTTTCACCTGACTTAAATACTTCAAATTTAAATTCATCCTCGTAATTATCCCATACCTGCCCCAAAACCTTATGGCATTTAGAGTCGGCCCCCTTTGTTCCTAATGAAAACTTTGCATAAGTCTCACTCTCTCCCCCGCCATCTGGGTTTGTCTTATCTATCCCTCTCTCTTTCCGATCAATCTGGTCACTCAATGCTTTGCTATTTGTTAGCCATTTCCTTAGATTAAACCCTCCTTCTGCCATCCTAGTCTTTGTATTCTCATACAACTTAAATGCCTTTCCTTCACTTCTCTCTCCACTGACCAGGTCATCCACATAAAAGCTTTCAAGAACCTTACGTACAAACTCTGGGTCTATTTCTTTGTACTTTGAGACATGATGCCTCAAGGTGGCATTCAGTAAAAATGGCGATGAGTTTAATCCGAATACTACACGGCAAAATCTGTAAACCATTACCTCCCTATCGCTGCTTGCAATCTCATTCACCCATAAAAACCTCAGAGAGTCTCGGTCTTCCTTGTCTACCTCTACATTTAAAAATGCCTTTTCGATGTCTGCTACTAATGCTACTCTATTTTCTCTGAAACGTAACAATATACTGTAAAGCAATGGATTGAGCGATGGTCCAACATGCAAACAGTCGTTAAGCGATGTTTTAGATTTTATTCCTTTCGAGGACGCGTCATACACTATGCGTACCTTAGTTGTCACTGCATCTTTACGAATTACTGCTTGGTGAGGTAGATAATGAACTTTGCCTGCTTTCTCAAGACTTGGTACCTGCTCTATGATTCCCTGCTCTGCCTGATCTCTTATTATCCTATCGTACTCTTTCAACAATTCTGGCTCCTTTTCCAGTCGTTTCAACTGGCTTTTCATTCTAGCAAGACTATTCATGTAATTGTCTGGAAGATTGTCATGATCCTCCTTCCAGGGCAGTTTTACTGAGTATCGATTACCTGTGAATGATATTCCATCAAGAAATGTTTCATGAACTGTGTCCTCTTCAATTATACCCAATCCTTCAAACTCCAAAGTTTTCCACATTACTTTCTAAGCTATCTCTGTCCCATTTCGTTGTCTGCCCCACAAAGTTCACCTGAGTCACTCCAGCACCTTCTATCTCTCTTCCCCTAAGAGGTCCTGACAACACCCATCCCAACTCAGTTTGTATAGCTACGGGCTCCCCTGTCTTACCTTTCTTTGTCTCACCTGTTTGGAAATTCCAAAGATAGTCTGCCCCTATCAAAACGTCTACCTCTAATTCTTCCTGAAAATTCACCACATCTGAGAACCATACCCCCTCTAGATGCGAATAATTCTTTCTAGCTAATTCTACGTGACTATTCTGCACAGTGCAAATTTCTGGTACCACATATGCTTCTATTGAGATAATCTTATCCCCATTAACAGGCTGAAGTTTAAGCTCGACCACTTCCCTTTGTTCAGCCTTCGTGCACTTTTGACCGAACGTATTAATGCCTAGAAATTCCCTTCTTAAACCCCGTGGATTAACAAGACTCGCTGCATGCGATGTAACGAAAGAGCGATGACTTCCCCCATCAAAGAGTACCCGGACCTTAGCCACCCTCTCACCCCTTAATACCCCGCGCGCAGTTTGCAAGGCAACCAGACCACCTGTCCCGGCAAGCAAGTTATTACATGGGCTAGCTACATTATTGTTAACCTTAGTTGATGGGATTTCTTCATTCTTACAGGTCTCTTCGTCTTTCAGAGACGCATCACATAGGGCGACATGATGCATTCGGTCGCATTTTCGACACTTAATTTTAGAACTACAATTACTGGCTCTATGGCCCTTAATTAAACATTGAAAACATCTACCATACTTTAAAGCTAGGGTCTTACGTGTTTTTGGATCCTTGACTCCATCACATTCTTCGTGCGCGTGGTTCTTTAAACAGAATGCACAACTCTTTTTCTCTTGACCAGCCAGCAACGCCGCCGCTGTCGAGTTATCTAGACCCCCAGTTGGTTTCCTGCTTTGATTTCTTTCATACTCCCGTTCCGTTTTAGTCGCCACCGCTTCGTGCGCCTCTCGCAGTTCTAACTCCTTCTCAAACGCATCCAACATTTCTTGCATCGTCCACTCAATGAAATCAGTTCCTCGGGTGATCATAAGCCGAAATTGTTCAGGCATCTTCTCCAATATGGCCGGTACAACAATAGTGGAATACGATTCTTCTCCCACGCCTAAGGATTTCAACGCGCGGTTGTGGGCTTCGCAGCTGTCATATAACTTCCGCAGCCTTTGAGTGTCCCTTTCTCTAAAAACCGCAGGCAGTTGAATAAGGTCATTCATATGTGTGCGTTGAATTGCACTTCTTTTCTCGAATCGTTTCTTAAGCAGATCCACCGCGCACTGATAATTCCTTGCTGTTAATGACAGACCAGCGATGGTCGATTTTGCCGGCCCTTCAAGGTATCCGCGTAGATATGCAAATTTGTCTACGTCCGACAATTGATCATTGTTGTCGATCGAACTCGAAAAACTGTCCCAGAACTCTGGCCATTCGCAAATTTTCCCCCCAAAGTTTTTCAACCGTAACTTTGGTAACTTTGCTCTTATGATTTTGCCCGTGCTTTCAACCGATGTTTGGCTTTCGTTCAGAATCTCATTGTCATTGATCGCCACGGGTTTTGTCGTTGTCAATTCTAATTTACCGAACGCGTTGTCCATTTCAAGTAAAAGGCGTTCAAGTTCTGCGATCACCTCGTCTGCTTCTTCTATCTCCTTTGCCATCAATTCATCCGCCGCTTCTTCTTTCGACTCGCTCAGGGCATCGATGATTTTCGTGTCAAGTTCTCTTAAGATTTTTACCTTTTCCTTCAAGGAGCTTTGACTCTGCTTCAGCCACACGACGTCTTTCTCTGGACTCTCATCGCTTAACTTAGCGATCGCTTCGACTATCTTTGCCACAAGCTTCTTCGTAGACGACCTTTGCCCACCTCGTACGCGTCTTTTCTTAGCTAGGTCATCCATGTGTTCGATCTAGGTCGTCTGACCTTTGTGACAATTTTCTTTCGTGCGGCGACTGCCGTGCGAGTCTAACTAACGTTTCCACAATCCGCTTTAACTATCCAGCATACAATCCGGTTCGAAGGACCACTGTGTTGCAGAATCTTTCGTTTATTCTGCCTTTCTGGTTCATCAAACGTTCACACTCGAAGGGACTGTATATTCTGATTTATTATCGATAGATTACATTTCATTTTGCTATATATACAATGGGTCATTATTTGGTATATCCCTATATCATATTACAATTACTATTTAGATCACATTACCCAAATCAGATATTTTACATAAAGTTTTACTACATATTAACTCGCGCTCCGTGGACTGGTGATCTGCGCTGGGAACTTACAACAGATGCTCTAAAATATGTGATATTATAAATATGAGATAAAGTATTTCATTATGAAATATTTAGAGATATTTTGTGACCACCAAGAATTTTTAGTTAAATAAGATTTGACATAGAGCTCATATTTTTCCTACAGAGGTCAAATCTTTTCAATAACATACATAAATATTGCGTCAATTTTAAGTACGGATTAGAATAATCTGATTATACAGCATAAGGCTATTAATTATATGACTGTGTAGTCGTGTGTTCTCAAAATGAAAGCAAATATAACTATAGTCTAAAAAGCGATCGATATATGGCAGAAAATCGGTTTTTATATATATCACACCTATCGTGATTTTTTACCAACCCATTTTCAAATTTCGACACGCACTGGCGAAAATTGGTTAAATGCACTGTGTTGAAAATGTTGTGAAAATGTGTAATATAGCGTATATAAAAGTTGATATAATATAACAGGAAACTCGCACACGATCCTATATAACGCATTAATTAGTTGTTTTTGCCAAAATGGATCGTGAAATGCATGGGTATAAACGCGAAAGTAGTTTGGTCATGCCAAATTATTTAATGTATATACGAGAATGTGTGTATTTATTATATCTATATAAGTATTTGCATAAAAAATACCAAATATCTCTCGTTATAATATAATTAGTTGAATTATATTTGCATCTCAGATATGTTGCTTAGTAGCTATGTGTATTTAATTGCTGCAATAAATTTTAAACTATATGTCTTCTCACACACACAATAGAAATAGGTACATTTATAATTGCGAAAAAGCGTTTTGGGGCCTGTTGACCCAGGTGATGGGTTTCTGGCAGTGCAAGTTGGCAAATCATCAAGGGCGGCTGTGTCTTCGCTTCTGTGATAATACTTTATTGAAAGATAGACATATAATCAATCATACTTCTTTAATAAGCATTATAAACATGAACTAGATTTGTTGTAATCAGTGATATATAGCGGGGATATCTCACTTTGGTGTTCGACCCATTTTGCTTGCCTCTGATATATAAACATTTTATTACATTTTATATAGTTTTATACGATTAACTTTACAAGGTCGTCCCGACTGTTATATGGAAATATTTAATTGCACGCTAGCGGAAACGTTATACTGGTTATATAGGTGAAAGGTGAAACCTGCATGTTTACGTCTGTAATAAAACATTTTCACGGTTTTATTTAAACGTATTCACGGCTCTACCAAAACGTTTTCACGGTTTTACCAAAACGTTTTTACGGCCAAAGCAAAACGTTTTTACAGCTCTACCAAAATGTTTTCATGGATCGGTCAAAATGCTTTCACGGATTGACGAAAACGTTTTCACGTTTTGAACAAACCGTTTAAACGCCAAGCAATAAAATTTAAACGGGCGTTTAAAATTTTTAAACGGCAACCGTTTTTGATTTTCACGGATAGAAAACGGATAGCAAACGGTATTTCAGCCCGTTTTTTCAAACCGTTGATGTATGTTTTCCCGTGGAGGGTCACAAATATCGGTCACGTGATTTTACTACATACGTTAATTTTATGAGAAATCGTTGGAAATCTGTCGTGAAAATTTCTTAAATGTCATAGTAAGGTGAAAAAATATTGTAATAATAAAGAAACAAGTGATAAATAATCAAAATAAGCCATGTTTAATGGTCACGTTATTGTTCAGACGAAATGTAGAAAATATTTTTTTTCAACCCATGTTAATCTTTTGTATAGTTTCTATATTGTTTTATATTTTACTGCGCGCGTGATTATAAATACGAGTTTACACCAGAAACATGCTATTTCTTATTTACCCGTCCCATTAAACAAGGTACACGAATGGATTGTTTCGAACAAATAAATCATCGATGACAACATCGTTACTCACCGTTTTTCCTCACTGCTTTGAAATATTTTTGATCATCAAAAGATGATTTCGAGGATTTTGCTGTGGTGAAGCAATCTATACCTTTCAGCAACAAGAAATGAACTAAAATATTATACATTGGCAGTCGTTCGGTTCAGTGACTTTAAACTAGAGATGAGCGGGTGAACGTCAGTGCACGCAGTGAAACTGGCAACACACGAGTTGATAAGTAACGTATATACGTCTGTACATAAGGAAAGATGGAAAGAAATATTCAAGAACACCTGCGTCACTTTATTCTTATTCACATCGCTACAATCTATCATAATGAACGTTTTATAGTGATTAATCTATATCTACCTAAATAAACAAAGTTGGTTTATTATTATACTGTATTTTACCCGCAAGCTACATGCAATATTTGTTTTTAATAAATATTCCGATGTTATCAATGTCAAATACTAAAATATCTTAGGCTAAGGGAGGGCTATTTCGCCATTACACGGTTGCACACTTGCCCATATCATTAAAATCACTGTAATATTCACAGCTATGGCCAATCATCATTCAAAAACCAGAAAAAATTACGATGAATTCGAATAATTTCAAATTGTACTATTTGCCACTGTGATTCTCTTGAGAAAAATTAAATTGAAGTTCCATAAATTTTAATCCCTTGTTGATTGCAGAAGACATATAATTGATAAGTACATAATAAAAATAATTAAGTGGTGCAATTATTGCCATTAATCCAGATTTTAATTGGCATTAATTCCAAATCCAAAATCTAAATCCTTATATATGTTATATTTGAAAAAGGGAAATTAATCAATAAAAAAACCCTTATTTTCCTGCACAGTTTAATAAAAGTTGTAAAAAAATTGGAAGCATGCAAAACATTTCGCGCGTAAAGAAAACGCGTAAGATGAAAGCCGTCTTTAGTGAAAGCAAAGGTGCGTGCATAAAATAGAGTTGTCATCTCGTGTATAATTATGCATGTGAACAAAGCTGCACATGCAGCCTGCACTGACGAGGCGTTATCATCACGTTGTATCATGATACATCCATCATCATGAAAGTTTTATATTGATAGTTATAATATTATATTTCATTTATGTATATATATACGACATATCGTCTTCCTAAGCAAAAAAGTTGTTATATATACGATATTTAACCCGCAAACTACAATAATTGTTTTTAAAATTGATAAATATTCAAATGTCAAAAAATTTCAATATCAATGATAAATATTATGTAATCAATGGCAAATACTGCAATATCATTGGCTAAAGGAGTGCGATTTCAGCATTACAAACTAACAGCACTCTTGCCCATGGACATTAAATATCACTATAATATTATAGCATTTCCCTTCATTAAGATAAAAAAATCCAAAATTACGCTTATTGCATACTTAATAGTGCGGTTCTAATTTCAATTTATGGCAACTTTTAATGTTCAAATGTGCGTGTAAAATAACGATAGGAATATAGCGGCAGGGAAGAATCATTAGTGCGATATGAATAACAATAAGGAAAGCCCATAGATCATTTAAATAATAATATATTTTCAATTAACCAAAGTTTACAGTTTTATTATGATAACCATTCAATGACAAAGTTTTTGCAAAGTTCACACAAGCAGTTAATCATCCTTGAATATTACTCTCGCTAGGCTCCCTAAGCTGGATAGCAGTATCCACCGGATAGTGATTTTTTGAACCGTTCTAAAAATTCTAGAAGAAAAATAATTAAAGAGGTTTCTCAATTTAGGAATTGTAAGATTTAATCAAAGTTTCAGCCAACAACGGAAGATTTTTAAAGTGATTGAAAAAAACACTGTTCGATGGACAGCGCTATCTGGCTTTCATACAACCGGCCCCTGGTAGATAGGACTACATCAAAACACTTTTCGACGGTACGCAAGAACGGAACATTCTCTGCAGTGTTATTTTACGTCTTCTTCGCACGGTAATAATAAGGCATGCGGTGATAAAAAACCGATCCAGTGAACGTCTTTTTATCCTAACATGCATTCCCATGCATGTGTGTTGAACTTTCACAATTCTGCTTAAATTTATAATGGCACGAAAGGGAGTTGAATTGAAAATACATTATTATCCATGGGTTTTCTTATTGCTATGCGTCTCGCACTAATGATTCTTCCCTACATGCCTTTGTTAGTTGATTCTCATATTTGAACGTTAAAAGATGACATAAATTAAATCGTTGTTTTATTAAACTTCCATTACGCCCAATTGACATTTTGTCATTGCTCTTATTGAAATTACTGAAGCACTTTATTAAGTATGCAATGAGCGTGTATGTATTGTTTTTCCCCTAATGAAGGGCAAATGCTGTATACAGCTATGGCTTATCAACATGCAGAAAGCAAAGAGATTTGCGAAGTTAAATTATTATAAATTTCAATAATTTCAAATTTTACCATTTGCTACTGAAATTGTCATGAGAAAAATGATATTGAAGTTCCATACATTTTAGTCCTTTGTTGATTACCGAAGACATATAATTAACTAGAAATACATGCATGCAGGAACCCCTCGCTATTTCAAACCAAGTACACAATTTCCTGAGTTAACTGACCTAAACTTATATTATGAAATGACAAAAAACTCAAATCAGTCTTTATATTTTACCGAGTATATTATAGCTAATGTTTCCATCATTCAATACAAAAATAATCATAAAGCTAGTGTAAACATTGCCCGTTCAATTTTGCTGCATTATACCATGCCAGCAATTAAGTAACGGTTTAAAATCGAAGTTTCAAACGATTAAAACAGTACAAAATCTTCACAGACAAAGAAAAAACTTCAAATGTTATTTTATTCTGTAATTGCAGTCGACGCCGGCGGCTAAAAGTTTTATACTTTATAAATATAATGTGTATTTTTGATACCAAAATTCAAATTACACTTTCAAAAACACTTTTTGAAGTTAAAGCAAAGGTGTAATAGCCTTTCACAGGTTTATGCGTTTGCATAAAAAGCTGAAAATTTAACAAATAAACGGCATATAAAGCTGAAAAGTATACAAATACGGCTCATTCTTATCGCGAAACAAATACGAAATAAACAAAGTAAACACGTACCCTTTGTCTTTGAAAACATTTATAAGTTTGCAGATTATGAATTATTCCTCTTACCCGGCTTTGTCTTGACCGTATCCACGTTCATCTTTGCTATCTGTCATGCTTCATATATCTTGTTTCTTCTCGTTTTACTTTCTTTGCACAAAGTTTTTGAAACGCTTTTACAAAAATGTTTACGAAATGACAATTAATATAAATTGCTGGCGTTCTCATTGAAATACAAACTTTCTGTCTTAGCCAATCAGAACGTTCGTTGATTACCAGACGTTACTCGCGCATGCGCATAACTTACAAAACCACCCAACGTCGACCGTCCATGACAAAGAATTTGGACAACTTTGGATTCGCCTATGTTCTACCGGGTTCCGGGTGTAATTCCTAATCTCCGAGCGGAATTAGTACTCTCGCAGGCGCTCCGCGCCCGCTCGGGGATAAGTAACAAAAAGAATTAAGTCGTGCAATTATTGCCAAACTAATTCGTTTGATTTTGGCACTGATTCCAAATTCAAACTCAAAATCCTTATAAATGTCATATTTGTAAAAGAGAGATTGTAATGATCAATGAAATTAACTTATTTTTCCGCAAATTCTAATAAAATTAGTAAAAATTTGGAAACATTTAATTTTTCTCCCGTAAAGAAAACGCATAGAGGAAAGCAGCTATCACTGAAAGCAAAGGTATAATTATACGTGCGTAAAATAGGGTTGTCATCTTGTGTAAAAATTAGCGAACTTAAGCAAGAAACGTTTTTAGCACGACGGCGACGCCATTTCTTCGTTTGGACTGGGACAAGCATAATTATGCACGTCTTCCCGTCGTCGTGGTCTTGTCCAGGACCTGAAAATTTGATTTTCACGTTGAGGCTGAAATGTGAGTAAAAATAATCGGTTGATTTAACTTACTTATGCGAAAAATTTTTGAATAATTGTTGTCTCTCTGATCGTTTAAAAACGTATTGAAATTAACATGACAGGTTTTATAGTACCAGATGGCAAGCGCTGTTTGAAAGTCCAGTTGTACAACAGCAAATTAAGTTCAAGCTTAATCAAATTTTAAGGTAGCATTGCGGATAGTCATTCGAATAACTTTCATTTGAATAACACACGGTAATTCACAATTTTGGTTTATCTAGCGAAACAAAAAATCAGAGTTTTCTTTTTGTACTTTTTATGCAATTAAATTTTTGATTAGTAATAGATTATCAGAAAAAATGTGACATAAATTTGCTTTTTAGAGTCAAAATAGTCTATATACTTTGCCTAAGATAGCGGGAATAAGTCAGAGAAAAAGGTCAGTCAAGTTGAATCATCCCAGATGAAGATGAAATTGACTCGTTACCAGAGGAAATTTGTAATAAAGAAGAAGAATGGATGCTTAATCCTCCTATTACTTTCAAGGAAAAGAAAGCAGAATATGACAGAGTCACAGCTAATTAAATAATACTTCAAACCATGGAAACTGTAGGAGACACTACTAAAAGAAATTAAAGGAGAAAAATGAAAGGGAGCATACAACAAAGAGAAGAAAGAGTACTGGTACGGCTATCAGCAGCGTAGCTAGCCTGTCCCGCTATGCTAATGTTTTTGTGTTTATTGTAAGTATGGTGCTATCATGGCGCCTTCCTTCAACAGGGCCATACAGATTAGCGCACATTCCATTAGGTGCTACAGTGGATTAAAATTTTATAGCATGTACCTTTTTGTGGCTATTATCCCGAGCGGGCGCGGAGCGGGGGTACTAATTCCGCTCGGAGATTAGGAATTACACCCGGAACCCGGTAGAACATAGGCGAATCCAAAGTTGTCCAAATTCTATGTCATGGACGGTCGACGTTGGGTAATTTGGTGAGTTATGCGCATGCGCGAGTAATCAACGAACGTTTTGATTGGCTAAGACAGAAATTTTGTATTTCAATGAAACTGTAATTTCGTAAACATTTTTGTAAAAGCGTTAAATAAACTTTGTGCAAAGAAAGTAAAACGGGAAAAAAAAGATATATGAAGCATGACAGATAGCAAAGATAAACGTGGATACAGTCAAGGCAAAGTCGTGTAAGAGGAATAATTCATAATCTGCAAGTTTATAAATGTTTTTAAAGACAAAGGGTACGTGTTTACTTTGTTTATTTCGTATTTGTTTCGCGGTAAGAATGAGCCGTATTTGTATACTTTTCAGCTTTGTATTCCGTTTATTTGTTAAATTTTCAGCTTTTTATGCAAACACATAAACCTGTCAAAGGCCATTACACTTCAGAAAGTGTTTTTGAAAGTGTAATTTGAATTTTGGTATAAAAAATGCACACTATATTAATTTTATTTGTCTGTGAAGATTTTGCACTGTTTTAATCGTTTGAAACTTCGATTTTAAATCGTGTCATTTCATAATATAAGTTTATGTCAGGTAAACTCAGGAAATTGTGTACTTGGTTTGAAATAGCGAGGGGTTGCTGCATGCATGTATTTCTAGTATAATACTCTTTGGTGTTGACCTGGTCGGCACACTCTTCTTACAGTGCCATCTATAAATCCCCAGCAATTTAGTAAGGGTGCACCATGGTTGTGAATTGTCTCGGCATATTGTTGTAAGTTTGCAGGTTAAAGCCATTCTTGTTCAAATGTTTGAAGTAAATGTCCCCAACGATCATAAACAAAGTTCATAATAGCAAGATTGCTTACCATTGAAAGTTGTGGGACAGATAGGGCAAATCTAGGCATAATATCCAAATACCTGCAAGGATATGGAAATCTTTTGAGAAGAACACAAAGTGCAGCCAGGCCCGAAACTTCAAAACCATTGACACATTTCATTTCCTCTGGGAATTGCAAAACTTCATAAAGCGTGTATATGTCATTTTTTAGGAAGCGAAACTCAGCTTTACACTCGTCATTGTAGAGAATATTGCAGTCCCAATATGGCTAATCAAGATATGTTGATCTGTTTACATCCTAGAGTATTAGGAACTCTTCGTCGTTAATGTAACCTTCATCGTGGACATGCAGTAATGCTATTCTATTTGCTCTAAAACTCATCTTTGTTTAAGTATGGAACCAGAGAGTACTATATTTTTATGACGTTTCGCGCCAAAATAAACAGTTTAGGGAATGAATACTACATGAAACGGCGACGGCAACGGCGACGCCATGAATGAAGTTGCTGTCGCCATCGCCGTTGTGCTTTCGGAAACTCTCTAATAATTCCTTGAAGAGGTTCTGGGAGGTGGAATCGGTCGTAATGGAGCCAGAACGTTGTGTGATGTCCTGTGAAGAGAAATCTGCCCCAGAACGTACGGGTTCGTGATTCGTTAGTGAACGAAGGCGAATGTTACGAAGTTGCAGTTCCTTGGAAACAGAAGCGTCCAACCTTGAGAAGCAATTATGAGATAGCAATCAACCGGCTACAAAACACAGAAAAATGCTTATTGAGGAAAGACGGGCTTGCAGCAGAGTATATTCCGCTATAATTCAAAGTTACGAGCAAAAAGGTTACATCCATTCAGAAAAAGAAATACAGCCCGAAGGTCAAGTGTGATTTTTTCTACATTTCCCGGTGCGTCGACCAGATATAAGGGACCTTAAGCATGTAGGACGGCAATACGACCAGGACGCGGCGGAAATTCTCCTTTAAATAAATGCTATGGAAAAGTTGTTGTTTTATATTATTAATTGTACAAATTCAGTGAGATATAAGGCGTTAAAAACATTGTGTTTAGGTTTAAGGACAATTCTATAGAGCCTAATTCGAGGGAGGGCTCGCTGGGCCTGAAATGCAACCGTTCTAGGCAAGACGTAAAAAACGACGTTTTCCCGTTGTAAACAGAACAAAGACGACGTCTAAAACCCATCATGGGTCTTTAATTATTCATTTCTTTTCAATGACCCATTGTATTGATAGCCGTCGTCGTCGCGTTCGCGTTCTACATGCTTAAGGTCCCTATAACCACTACGAAAACTCGAATAGAATTTGTCGCCAGCGCGAAGCCTGAAGAAAAATCATTGAACGATGCGATGTTACCACCTTTAACTGAAAGATACCACCTATAACAGAGTAGTTTGTTTTATGTGCTGATGCGTTTCCGTCGTTATCCAGTTGCTCTGGCGCAGGGGCGTCGGAAGCGGGGGGGCCGGGGGGGCTCAGGCGCCCTCACTTTTTTATTTGGGGGGGCCTAAGTATCATTGGGCCCCCCCACTTTTTGACAAAGGTAAGTTGTTAATTGGTAAATTGTTAGAATTCTGGTAAATCTTCTCCCAAAGTACAGGATATGGCGTTTCAGTGTTCAGACTCTGGTTTTAAAAATTTCCCAGAGGGAAGGCATGCTCCTGTAACAGTGTAACCTCTTAGAAAGTTGCCCGCATTTGGCACTCGGCAGGCACTTTGTGGGCCCCCTCACTTCTGGCGGCGTTCCGACGCCCCTGCTCTGGCGTGTGATATTCGAGAAATGTATTTGCAAATTCGAATGCCAGTCGAAGATCGTTCGTACTTCAGATTTCTCTGGAGGGGTTTGGAGATTGACAGACGACCTGATGTTTATGAGTTCGAAAGAGTTGTTTTTGGTGACACATCGGCGCCATTTCGTGCACAATTTGTGGCTCAAAAAAATGCTGTGCGACATTAACAGTCGTTTCGTCTTGCTGCGGAGACTGTAAACAAATCTACATATATGGACGATTCTTTAGACTCGGTTCGTACGGATGAGGAACCATCGAACTTTATAATCAGTTAGATGGACTGTAGAAGCTAGCTGGAATGGAGCCTCGGAAGTGGGTGTCCAATTCCTGTAATGTTCTCGAACGAATCCCAAGTGAGAAACAAGCAGCGCAAGTGGATTTGGAACAGGGAATTATAGCCTCAATGAAGACCTTGGGGGTGTTGTGGTTAGCCAAGGACGATATGTTTCAGCATGAACGTACAAGAAGTTCGTTCCAGAAATACACCAGAAATACACCATGGTAACTGGGACCTCCAACGCTTTTGTGATGGCCAAGGACAAATGCAGTCCCAAGACGGCTGCCATTAACTCAAGACGTGGTATACTCACTGGAATTAACGAAGTTACGCGAGTTTTCGATGCAATCATGTTAACTTTAATTTCTCCGTTCGGATGCTGAATTCTTAAATAGCTGACTGCACCATGCGCGACTTGTGAGGCATCCGCGAACATGTGCATGGACATGGATTCTTCTGCTTTGGTCATGTTCAAACATCGAGGGATCTTTACCGACTTGAGATCTTCTAACTCGATTAACCAAGTCTTCACTTGGCATGTGAGGTCACCCGCGATTGGATCATCCCAGCTTCTTCCTTGAGACCATAACTCTTGCAGAAAAATCTTCGCACGTAACACAAAGGGAGAGATAAACCCCAACGGATCGAATATTTTGGCTACTCTGCTCAATAACGATCTTTTTGTGAGTTGCATTAGAAAAATCTCCTCAACTTACAAGAAGTACGTCAGTAAAATGTAAGAGCTGCACTCCATACTTCCTCTCTATCTACTGTTAAGAAGTAATCGCTGTCCTCAATTTTTTCTGATAGTTCAGCAAGCATATCTGTTATGTCTTCTTCTTTGCCCTCTTTTCTTTTATTAGCAAACTATATATTAGTAATTATAATAACTTGTAGGTACACCACGTAAGTATTAAATACTGCAAAGCTTTCGGTCCGTTAACCCGGACCTTCATCAGTGCAATTACTTGAATACACGTTTGCGCGTCACTTAAATATCATGTTAGTCGTGATTAGTTTGCTCGCGCTATTAATTAAACGGTTTCATTTAATTAAGTTCTAATTAATGCGCGCGCCCTAGACAAGTATTTGACTAAGAGACACCGAAAAGAGCACGCCACGTACTATTAAGTGGCTTTCCCTCTTGGACGATAGTTTGATGTTTATAAATTTCAATAGATTCTCTCATTTTACGAGAGACAGTAAACTTATCGTTTGCTAAAATGGTAGCATCGTTCCATTTAATGCGATGATCATAAGTCCATGCATGGTGAGCTACTGCAGACTTATCCAGTTTACCTTTCTCGCAGTTCGTCTTATGTTCTTTAAGACGTATTGAGAGATTTCTACCGGTCTCTCCAATGTAAACCAAACCACATTCACATGGAATGCGGTACACACCAGGTTTCTGTTGTTCATCGACGCCATCCTTGTGTGTGTAAAGAGCGCGAAACAATTTGTTATTGCTAGAATGGTAAACTTGTATTCCAACTTCTTTTAAAATCCTAACGATTTTATATGAAGCTGGGCCAATATATGGTAAACAATATTTAATTAATAGCGCGAGCAAACTAATCACGACTAACATGATATTTAAGTGACGCGCAAACGTGTATTCAAGTAATTGCACTGATGAAGGTCCGGGTTAACGGACCGAAAGCTTTGCAGTATTTAATACTTACGTGGTGTACCTACAAGTTATTATAATTACTAAAGTCGCCATGCAATCATACAAGAAAATTATATATTAGTATATTGTAATTATTTGTCAACGAGTTGACGTCATACTGTATTCGACTGCAAAAGCTTTCTCTGAGGTCATAAGGGAAGCTGAAAATGAAAGCTCGTAACAGTTATAGGGAAACCTCCAGAACGAGCAGACCAAACCTCCAAACCTCCACAACGAGCAAAATTTTTGTCTCCATAAAAACGAATGAAAAATATTGCGAAATTTTTACGTTAGTCGCGTGATCGGTGTGACTACCCTAGATCCGCCCTTGATAACAAATTGGATATTTTAGCATTAGAGAGTTCTAATCATTCGAATGATATGGATCTGACTATGAAATCTGTATCGAAGACTGAGAATTATTATTGTCGATCGTCTTTCTACGCCAAAAAAGAACAAAATAAATGAAGCTACCTTTTTTAATGAATTTTCTAATGTGGTGGAAATACTAGTTGCGAGCTATGACAGTGGAGATGTCTTTTTAGCGGGCGACTTAAATTTTCATATTAATGACATAAAGAATGTGTCGACGAAAAAGTGCAAAATTTTGATTAAATCGTTTGACTATAAAAATCGTGTGCTTGTTGCCACCCATGAAAAGGCCCTACGTTGAAACTAATATTAACAAAGATCGGACGTATGTAATTGATCCTGGTATCTCGGACCATTTTGCAGTAAATTGTAAGTTACTGTTTACTAAACATTATTCTATAAGGAAGTCATTAGCTTCAGGAACATCAAGTCGACAAACTTTGATTTGTTCTGTGCCGATATAAGAACATCAGCTTTAGCTCAAAAAAGCAACGCTGCGATTAACACTTTTGCTTCTGTTGATGCCTATTATGAAAACACACTAGTAACGTTACGGAATACGCATGCACCCATTAAAAGTAAGCTTAAAGTATTACGCCAAGATACCTCATGCACGGTATACTCCTGAAATTCAGGAACAAGAAGTCATAGAAAGAAAATGTTCACCATGTAGCTCATCTGAACAACTTGCAAAGAATTTTTCAGACTTGTTTGAAAATAAAATTGAAGCTATCAGAATTGATTTGTTAACACATACCACGAGTGCAGTATGTACCAACACCATAGAATCATCATCATCAATGAAATGTGGTAAATTTGAATGCTTGCTACCCAAATCTACAAAAGATCTGACTATCATAATGAAATAAATAGCCCAAAAATCATGTATTCAGGATCCAGTTCATTTTAAGATCGTGCAGGAATGTTTGACTGATTTGCTATCGCCGATTATGAATATAATTAACAACTCTCTAGAGACTTCTACTCTAGAGACTTCTACTCTCCCAGTAAACCTAAAATGTGCGGCTCTAAAACCAAATCTGAGAAAGCTAGATCACTGATTAATATCCCAGCTTTCTACCGATCTCAAGCCTTAAATTTGTGTCTATAAAAAGTTGTGGCAATCTCTACAGTCTGGTCACAAGAAACACAACAGCACTCAAACAGCTTTGATAAAGGTTCAAAACGATATCCTCCAAGCTTTGGACAATCAAAATGCATTGATCTTAGTTCTCTTAGCCCTTTCTTTGGTATTTCGAAACTGAAGAGCTTGGCTTATATCTCACGCCATGGACGGTCTTCTACGTTATACACATGCACCAGTGTGAACTACCAAGCTCTTGGTTGGTCGAAACCAAAATTTGTATTTTCAAATGTACATAACTGATCAATGAAATGATTGCATAACTGTTTTCACAATTTCGAAAAATTGTGACCAAAGTTATAAATTATTTTAATTACAGTAGAGGGAAACTGGATGTGATCAGGACTTTTTACGGGCTAACAAAGTTAACAAGACCAAATTTTCGACTGAATTCACCGTGTATAAATGAAGTCGGAAGGTTTTACTCTTTCATTCGGCACAGCTTTAAAAAGGCATTCTTTTGTGGTAAACACAACTTTTATATTCTCAAATGTATTTCACTATATACAAATATAAACTCTGTTTTCCTAATGACAAAAAGAAAATCAATTGAAAATATTCGCGTGCAAAAACCAGTCGAGTTGTAACATAATTAAAACTTCGGAAGTTGTATGAGACGTGTGATGTTATATTTCATGCTGATTAATAATTAAAATAATTTACCAATAACGCTGCATGACTATAGATGAGTAACTTAATTTCCAGAAAAGGGTAAAAATCTTGTTGTATTTCCATGTAAATTATATATCGCGGATCGATACGAGATATGAAATTTAAAACTAAAATATGCAAAAGTAATTTCATTGCTTGGGTTAACCCCGCGAACCTCCTCAAACAAACTCACCTCCCACGCGGGTAAAACATTAAAATATGCAAAAAGTTATGATTGCATTACAAATTAAATACGACACATGTTTTTATTTTATATTGACCACTAACATATTTAAAACAATTAAATCAACAAATTCAAATTACCACAATTTCCTGTTGAAAAGTCCAGGTATACGATCAAATCACAAACTAGTTTAATTTTTTAAGGCCCCGACTACAACCATATGGCCAAAGCCACCAGCCGCGGACTCAGATTAAATTAAGTTTAAGTACATTATTAATGACGATATATTTTCATGAATATGATATCTCAAGGATTTTGAGTGAAATTTTTATTCTCATACATTACTTTGTATTATATATGAAGTACGTACTGTTCAGGAGTGATGAAAACTTCAGTAATTACCTAAAGGCTTTGCAGCACATATGTTTTCTGTTGTACCGAATTTTTTCCAATGATTCCATCCGCCAGTTTTTTCACTTAGAAAAGCCTGAGATTCACACAAGTCATTTAGGTGTAACCTCAAATTTGTTCCATCGACCAAAATGAAGTATTCAGAACATGACCAGCGTTGGCTAGGTACAAGATTATCACAACAAGACACACGAACCTTGCTTTTTAATTTAATCTCGCCTTCAACATCTAGACATTTACTCGAGTTTTTGTTCATGAGTTGATTTCCTCTATTTATCCACGACCATTTTTGCTTTGCGTCATTTGGCTCACAGGGCTTTCCTACAGCGATGTCATTGCTACTGACCGATAAACATTTGTTGTGCGCAGAAATATAAATGGAAAAGTCTAAAACAGAAAATATATATCATGGTGATTGGATTTTGTAATCACTCGTTTGATTTCACACCAAATTGCACTCCACTCAGTGCAATTACCATTATTAATCGTTCTATATTCTACTTAAATCTCTATTCGCATTTCTTTATAGTTGGGGAAGAAACATGGTCACGTTTGTTGATGTAATAGATCACAAGAGCCTTTTATCTAATTCAGGGAACTGCATTAATTCACATAAAAAAATGACCTCATCCTTAGGCAGTTCTAAAGAATTTCTGAATCATATCTATTCTTTCAGTGACTTCGATAAAGAGCAATGAATTCCAATAAATTCTGTCGAGTCGCTTCGCAACACCATGCATTTGGAAAAGAAAACCGGGGATGACACTATATATTGGCGGTCATTTACTTTTTACATCTTAGTTATGTTAATTTGCAAAATTACAATTCTTGAAATTCGAGTACTCTACTTTGTAATTTTACCATATCCTCTTTGCCTTCTCCTTTCGCATTTATTACTATTATGATAACAATTAACGCGTCAGCCAGGATTAGCTTGCCTATGCTTGCAGCTAGTGATGACCATGCCGTAATAATATACGTATATATGAATATGTGATTGGTATGTACTCTATACTATAAGTATGAATATTTATATTATCCTACCGAAGGTGATATCTTGTTCTTTGCAGAGGTTTTTGAACGTTCTCCCCAGAGATAGATTCTCTTCGCAACCCTGAAACAAGTGTTCATGATAATATTTGATTAATATCACCGAAGACCTCATTAAGCTAGCATTCATGCAACGAGACCCTATGTCGGTTACATTAAATTACGCCGATAAGATATAAAAAGGGACATTATATAATTAAAAAAATGAAATCGAGATTTTCGAGCATCGTGTTGCCTTCAATTATATATACAAGTTCAGGGGCGTAACTAGAACGATAATTGGGGGGGAAAAGCAGTTTTAAGCTATTGCAATTACAAAAGAAATCCGTAGGGCAGAACTGGATGTATGAATATTCAACCCCCAAATTATCGTTCTAGTTACGCCACTGTACAGGTTTGACATCAATTTTTTCAATTTATTTTGAAAATGACGAAAGATATTAGAACAATTTTTAGGAACAGGCGAATGATTTTCCAATGTTTTCTTTACTCTTGCAGGATTACAAAATTCTATATTTACACTGCATTGTATCGGTAACCATAAGCGTATAGCTGATCTATTCCATTTTCGTTATGGACCTGAAAGAAACATTAGCGCTAATGATGTATAAGGGGAAATTATCTCTGTGTGCATGGATGTTTCTGTACCGGAAATTTTAAATGAACAAAACTGATGGGGAACTCTTATCAAACAAAAGCGAGTAAACATGCCATATCACAGCTGCAGCCTCGACAATGTCAACTTTTCTTTTTTACACATGGTTATAGCAATAGCAATTTAAATTTTTTTTTACAGATATAATATTTAGACAGTTGCATGCGCATATACGTTTTTAGTCAACTCGTGTACTCACACAAAATGTTTTCATGTCTTGGTGAAGTGTCCACTCTCCCTTCGCAAAAACTTTAACATCTTTTTCTGAAGTACTATTACTGATTTGACAATTTATTTCATCATGTGCTAATTTAGGTCTGTAGTTGTAAGCCACACACGTGTGTTCTTCCAGGCACTTTAAGGAGCATTCAATTTCAGAATGAACAACATGACTTGATATTATATCGTCAGTTGCTAACGAGTTGCCTGTTAAGAAGAAAATAATTCTAAACGTCTTGCTATATGATCCTGGAGAATTTCACGATCAACTGTGTTGAACGCTGCGGAGATGCCTATTAATGTTCTACCAGCTGTCCCAAAAAAGTACACCCATTTCATTCAAAATAGCTTCCAATCGAATTGAAACAACTTTCATTAGTTAAAGAACAGACTAGCTTAGATTTTTATAAATTAAGAACTTATGGTAGTATATTTTAGAAAAATTCCGGGAGATATTACTTTTCAAAATGGGTACATATTTCCGGATGTGTATGATTTATGCAAACCATGCTCTATTACACTTACTTCACTACATATACTTGCATACATAATATTATGTCATTTCATCATCGTTTTTCTCATGAACATACTGTAACTGTTGTTTAGATGAAACGTAGAAATTTTTTTTTAACTGATGTTCATTTTTTTACCGAGTGTCTGTAAATTGTTGCTTTAAATTTTACTGCGAGCCCACAGATTATTTCTCGTTCGCCTAAACTCCCACGCGTGTTTCTATAACTGTATTGAAACAAGGAAATGTTTTCTTATATAACTAAACCATATAATAGCTATTACGTCACTAATTAGAATTGCATATGATTATATTTGCATGGAATTTCTATAATATTAAACAACGTATGCAATTCTAATTAGAATCTATCCACATATCTATCTGCGGCCTACGTTTTTGGTAATTGGTGTATATATATATATATATATATATATATATTAATATATTATATAATATATATAATATATATATATATATAATATATATATATACAGTCGTTATCAAAAAGGTTGTCTTATTGAAATATATATAAATACGTAAATATCAGTCACGTGATTTTACTGCATACGTGAATTTTATGGGAAATACGTGAAAATCTTTATTAAAAATTTCATAAATATAATAGTAAGGTTTACAATATTGTTAATAATAAAGAAACAAGACAAAAATGAGCGAAATAAACAATGTTTAATGCTCACGTGATTGATATTTGTATATTTGTATATATATTGATAGGGACAACCTTTTTGATAACGACGGTGTATATATATATATATATATATATATATATATATATATATATATATATATATATATATATATATATATATATATATATATCAATACTATTACAAAAGAGACTTGAACTTCTGCGGACATAAAATTTTTTTTTTATATTAAAATAATTAAAAACGTTTCGCTATTTACAGCTTCATCAGTTTATTAAAAGTTCAAGCCATACACCGTTCTCTTTATAGTGCAGTCCATCAATTACAATTGCTATATATCAATAAATCTGCCAATACAACCATTCATTAAACTATGTTTACTATTTTTAATTTCAAAAGCTTCTAAAATTTTGCGTTCATTATAATATTGGATATTGTAATGTAGTATTCCCCAGGTGATGGGTGAACCCTCCCTGGAATCATTACTATGTGTTTGTAAATGCGTATATACCGTTTGCTTTTTCATGGTTAGATGTTCCTTAATCCTGGTCCCTATGGTTCTGCCAGTTTCTCCTATGTATACAGCGTCACAATATAAACAAGAGATCTTATATATGACGCTTTTGGCCGAACAACAATCTGGTTTGGTCGCCATCTTACAAGTTTCGCAATCCTTTTTACAATGCAATTTGTCTCTACGTGGGGCTAAGACTTTCGACAATGAAGGGCCATTAATAAAACATGTCAATGCTGAACCAAAGAACATCCCTAAACCATGTCTTCAAGCAAGGACAAGTTTACAGCTGGCAATTGATAGACTTAAAACTCAGGATATACCGGAATACGCCATTGCTGAACTGAGAGGAGGTATGATTAGAGTAATAAATGACAACATGAGCTCCACTTCTAAATTTATTATATCAATGAATTCTTAAACACATCCGAAATTACTAAAACAATAATTTCGCGACGCGTGGCCGAGTGCGCCCATTGGCGATACAGCCTGGTGATTAAATTAATGTAGCGCGAGCAAGATGGCGGAAAGCGAGGAATGCGCGGGAAGTTCACTGTGCGTGGGTAAGTTATCGTTTATTTGCATATTTGAATATTTTAGCATTATCATTTTAATTCCGCTGTTTGTATTTTAACGAGTGACAAAGCGAGATTGTGATATTAACTCAGCTTTCTGATATAAAACGTTGTTATTTTTAAGACAATAATGCATGGATTGATCATTGATGGCTATCCTCGGCGAAGTGTCAGAAAAGCCCATTTATTAACAGCTGATGATTTTATATAATTTAATATCGTTATTAGCATTCGTTTTAGTAGATAGAAGTTCAGTCTTAACGCAGAATGTCAGCACTTATATACTGTGTTCCGTGGTGCCAAGTGCAATTTTCGTGTAGTAACGCCACAGATTATATTTTTTATACGTTTATACCAATACCTCTGTGAATGACTGCGATCAGAAATTTCAAATTTGTGGATGTTTAGCAAACATATGATCCTCTATTATGTATATACTGTTCCTTCCTAAGTTATCAATGACAATATAAATTATTTGACCATCAAATTTTTCTTAATTTACGGTTTCTGAATGTAATGGCAATTAATATATTAGATTAAGATTCCCTTGTTATTTGCAATTTAAGGGATAAGCAAAAGACAAATTACTGAAGAGCAATTAAGCTTAAAAATGTTACAGCTACTACCGAGCAATTAAGCTTAAAAATGTTACGGCTACTATGAACTTTTGTATATTTTGCATGCAAATGGAAAATAATTTCATAAATAACTTTATATATGATCCCTAAGACCCCAATAATCTTTTTTGAAGCAAAATGGTGAATCTACACTAATCGTTCATAACAAACTTATTTTCCACATTAAATATAAATGTTTTTTTAGATTCAATTACAGTCAACACCTGTCTTAAAAAAGGGATGAAAGTAAGTTTTTATTATGTTAATTTGCTACGACTGATGAAATCCAGCTAAGTGCCAAGCAAGTCTAGTATGCAACTGTACAGTGTGTGCAGTCTTTCTCAGATTTGCATTGGGTAAAATTGAGTATTACCCAATTTAAAATTACCCAAGTAAATTTAGTATAGCACAACATGTACCATTGCCCCCAAAACCTATGTATGCATTATCAAGTTTATTGGCTTTTAAAATACATGCAGCTACTTATTGACTCTGTCTAACACAAGAGTATTTTACAAGATATGAACAAGAGTGGGGTTTTTTTCAAAATCATGATCAGACAGACTTAGGTTTTGATGAATTTAGCTGTAACAACTAAAGTACAATTAGGCATATCATTGAGCAATGCAAATTAGTGTGTTAAGTCACCTGCAACTGCCATTGGCATTCTTACCTGAAATGAAGTAATTCTTTACCACTCATGTTTCATATACAAGGGCTGTGATTTTATCTAATGACTAACAGCAAATGTTGTGTAAAACCATTTAGTGGCACGTGATTATTGTGCTCAGTTTGCCAACATTACCTGAAAATGAACAGTGTATTTTTATCAAATAGTTCTTAGGTAACATGCAGTTCCTTATTTGTAAGTTTTTAGCTAACCCAAAAATAAAATAAATAGATGTGGTATTTAAACCCCCTCTCTTACTACACTTGCCAACTAATTAAAATAAAAGAATCATAATTGAATTTATATATACCTAGAGATGCTCTGGGTGTGGACTGGAACAAGGGATTGCAAAAAAGGTTTGCAAGAACCAAGGTTGTTCTTTGAGGTTTCCAACAAAAGAGAAGAATTTGGATGCTTTAAAAAATATGAGCAATCCGAACATTACGCAACAAAGGAAGCACATGGAAAAACGAGTATGTTTACAGTACAGCGTCCAAGCTGGGATATCTCAAAGTATGATTTGAGTGCAATTTAGAATTTTTGCACAGTCATGTCCTGGAAGTGAAGCTGTGAAGAATGATTGTAGTGAGGATATTGCGTATGACGCACATGCAAAATAAGTTGAACAGCCAGTTTTATCGGTTTCACTTCCAAGAGTTTAGGAAGTTGTCACATGACTGTGCAGATCCTCTATTTTTTAGGGGCTGTTTACATGAGCCTGGTTACCCGAGATTCAACGAAGTGTGAGATTGTTATGAGGTATTGAAATAAGTCTTTATGAAACCAAACAAGCACATGATATTATGTTATATACTCATTTCAATGCCTCAATGTCGTCTCATGCTTCGTTAAATCCCGGCTAAGTGGGACCATGTAAACAGCCCCTTAGTGTCTCGAAGGCTATAAAAGGGTACGAATCCGAAGAACGAGTGATAATTGCAATTTCTCCTGTTGTTAAAAACTAATTCCACTGTAGTTATATCTAATCAAATTTGAACAATTTACATAGCTATACAGTATATAGTGTAGAGTATTATTGTGTTACTATATAAAGCAAAATCACATTTCGCTGTTTTTCATTTAGGCTGATATTCTGAACATCCACAACAACTGTGATATTGTCATTTTAATGCATCACAAGCATGGAAGTGGCGATACGTTAACTTTCTATGGAACGGAAGGAGCTGGAGTTTCTTTCATCGGAAACAAAAGTACCATAGAGACTTCCGAAGGTGGTCGAGTAGCACTCAATTTATTTAGAAAATTCATTGAAGGTAAATACGAAATGTTATGACGGACAAGCATATGTGCAATACAATATTATTCCTATTCTATTTGCTAGCACCTCACACCAAAGATAAAGTAAATTCAAAAATTCCTTGGCTTTGGAGCAAAAACTACATTGTCAGACAGCTTGTGATGAACAATGGTCCTCTTAGGTTATTTTGTGCATTTTTAATTTTTGCACCCCTTTCGAGTTTCCTGTGAAAGTCCTTAATACCGCCCGAGAGTGCCCGGGAGCAGCTGAGAGCCTGAGAGCGCCCGGGAGTACGCAAGGGTGAATAAATCTATGTGTGATTCCTTTTGAAGATTTTTGACTTCTTTTTTTCAACAAAAACAATGTTAAACATTTCTTCTAAATTTTCTTTCAACGTGGAAGAAAATGGATAGAAGGTCATTTCTATAAAATGGGTTGAAGGTAATTTCTGCGCCAAACTTAAGAGGCGAAAATGATGCTTTAAGAGACAAATTGCTGGTTAATTTAATGTGTTTTCCACCAAAATCACTGCATGGTTGTTAGAATATATAAACTGTTCATCATGCAAGTGATTTCACTACGTATGGTAGCCTTCCCAAATTGTGACAAATTTGTATTTGCATTTGTTTATTTGGTATTAATCAGGTCTTCGCTGTAGATAGTTATATATTTGTCAACATAAAGATTTAAGTGACGTTGTTGTATCTTGGGTATTTATGTTCGGTAACCACGAAGCTAAATTAAACTGGAAGTCAATCGCCAAGAAACAAAAAAACAATGTGTGTTACTCTAGTAGGTTACAGAAGTCAGAAGGGCAGATTTTCTATAGGCGACAACTTTTCAGAAGCTCACTCTGTCTACCAATTTCCGGCTTGTTTTTAGCCAACAAACTTTATATTTACAGAATTACTTTTTTGGGGACACCCTGTATACTATGTTATATTTAAAGTACAAACCAGTGCGTGACCATGCATTCAAATTGCAACAAAAGCTTCACTTCGATAGGGGGTACTTTTAGGGCGGACAGCGCCGGACACAACGTATAGTGCGCTGTTATAATCAACCAATCAACCATTCAAAATCTCCCTTTAGTTGCTAAGAGCCTAAGTATAATTAGTATATGTGCTTTTAACAGATGTTATTATTTTTACCTAAAATTTGGGGATATTTTCTATGTATTTTAGAGTATAAAGAAAAAGAAGGCTTGCAACAACTGCCTGAAAAACAGCAACAAGAACAACCACAGCAGCAGTCAGAAGAACAGCATCCACATGAACAACTTCCACATGAACAATTTCCACATGAACAACAAGAGCAACAACAACGACGACAAGAAGAAGAACAACAACAACAACAACCACCACCACAACATGACTGCCAACCAGAGGAAGAACAAACTACTCTCATGATGTCCAAAAAGCTGCAATGGAAAAGCCAGGTTCTCTCCAAGATTCTGGGTAAAAAAGAAGCAAATAATGTTCTCTATGGTGGAATGGTAGCTTCAGAGGAAAATGTTGAGGTTATCGATTTAACCTTAAATCAAAATGAAAGGTTAATTTTGTATCTTTCTTGTAAAAGTTATTTCGATCAAGATGCCTGGTGTGCTGTTGGTTCCAATATACAACATAGATTAGATGCCACTGGAATTATTCTTCCTGTTTACAATGCAACGAAAGACCCGTATTGGCTCTTCTATTTTCCTGGAAAGTTGGATATTGTAATGACTTCAAAATCTACTACAAAAATAACTGGCTTTTGGTTGGATAGTTGTGGTGCACAAAAACATGTGTACCAATTGATGTCAAATGAGACCAAAATATTTGGGAAAAATATTGTTAAAACTGAACATGGACCATTGTACTATATTTGTGATTCAAAGCTTTCCTCTGGTTCCATTTGGAAGATACCCCAATTTTCAACGATACCATTATCGAAGTTTTGCCTTCACAATAAATGATGTCTGCAATACACATTTTCATGAAAGACAGTGTTTGATCGTGGCAAACAGGGACAAATATAGTACAATATACGAACATAACATCTCTATTGTTATTAAGTTATTAGCTTAAAGTTTCACAAAACTTTCTTTTGCCGTACTTTTGTAGTATCTGTCACATACTTTACAAGAGAAAAAGTCAATGCATGCATGTGCGGAATTGTCCAATAATTTACATCCACAGTTCATAGAATTTGCACATGTTCTTTTGCAATAAAGCCTGAAGTCTTTAGGGAGAGGTTTGCATGAACTACCACCATTGCAAATGCATTTAAACTTAGGATAATTGAACAATGCACAAAAGCGAAAATAGGGACAAAGATATTGCAGGTAGTCAATTGCAAGCTTGCAGTCATCTATGTCTATATTATTCATGCATGTCTTATGCATATAAGAAGCAATAGTAGATTTACTTTTGTAACCATTCTTTCTTGCCACCAATCCCAATGCTATAACTTGGTAAGGGTACATTTTATGGACAAAGTATCTAACCATTTCTTTTAAAGAGTGCATTTCTTTTTTGCTATAGGATGTCTCATTTCTTTTTAGCTTTGACTTCAATTTAGGCAGAACTCCACCACCAGTACAACAATATTGCTCACTTGTGGTTTGTTTTCCCATTATGACATGTTTATCCCTTAGTGAGGTCTCACCCTTCAAATGTTGCCATGCTTTACCCAGTCTTCTTTGCATTTTATTGGAATTTTCTGTATTCACATGAGGTAGTATTGCTGGAGTGAGGGGGTTTTCTTTGATTATTTTCTTTTAGTTACCTTGCTATCTGATTTGCATTTTTTAGCACATGGTAGTTTGTTGTAATCCTCCATTGAATATATTTTATGACACCTCTTCAGATGTGGTAACAATAACAGTGTTTTTTGACATAGTTTACAAGTCTCCTTCTTTCGGTATTTCATATGATTTGGTGTACCAGTCATTGTAGGTGGCAAAGGTAAATATCTGTGCATTTTTGCTGATAAAGTTGGGTGAATTCTTTTTAGATGTACATCTAGTCGTTTGAGATAACTCCCATATTTTTGGCAACTCTTTACTTTGCAAATTCCTCCTTTAGCCTGCAAAACACATTATAGAACAATTAAATGTAGATGAAAATTTATATCCATTTTGCATGCAATTATAGGCAAAAACTACAAATATAACACTAGATAATGGTGGTCATAAATATGAACTAAAAGGTTTGCAGAATGTATTATACGAAAGGCTATATCTAAAGCTCAATTTAAAAGATATATGAAAGCTCAATAATAAGCTAATTAAATGTTTCATTATCCATGCAATTACTCAGGGATTTCATTCAGTTTACTGAATAATGTGGGCAACAGGGCAAGACAACATTGCTCATTCCTGCTCACATCAATTGATTCAATACTGCAAGACCCTAGTCATTATTATAGATGTGTAACTAGATATTCAAATCTGTGTGTGAAGCTACTTCACACAACTTCTAATTGAAGGCAAAGAAGCCATAGTCCCCATAGATGTTGCTTCAATATAATATATAATTTATAGAACTCTCCTTTAGGGATATATCTTTTAATTCCCTGTGAATTCAATATTAAAGCAAAATTGACATTGTCCAATGAGGACAGAGCAATATTCAATATATATGCAAAGAACTGTGCATATTTTAATAAATAAGATATACGGCAATACAGAAACAACGACATCTTTATCTTATAGCTGTCTTTATAACAATCAATTTATAATTTGAAAAACTCACCATCTAAAAAATAAATAAAGTTTCACAGAGAAACAAATCAGGTATTACAAAACGACGAAGTTCACTTGGATTAATTTAGGCCGGCCAAGCAGTACCAAAATTAGAACTTCCAATTTCAGTGATAAAAATATTATATTTCCTTACATTTCCTTAAACTCAATATATAATAGAGCCTTTCGATAATTACGTCACAACATTACCGTTTTAAATGGATTTAAAGTTTTAGATGGATTTAAAGTTTTACTCTCACAAGCTACGTGGAAAGATGCAAAACATCCTTCTTCAAAACATGCATGAAAAATAATTTTTAATTTTGACCAATAAATGTGGAAATAAGTCGTAACATTAAAACGAGACTACCAGGCAACGACCAGCAGCCTCGTTCTTGTGTTACGGTTTATTTTCACACTTGTTTGCCAAAAAGAAGAATTGTTTTTCATGCATGTCTTGAAGAAGGATGTTTTGCATCTTTCGACATAGCTTGTGAGAGTAAAACTTGAAATACATCTCATTTAAGTTGGTTCTAAATTTAAAACGGTAATGTTGGGATTGGTAAAACGGTAATGTTGGGATGTAATTATCGAAAGGGTCTATTGGTTTCCCCCTTTTAACGTTAAGGCGGAAAAAATAAAGGCCTGACATTCAGGTTAGTTAACTAAGGGAAAAAACATTGGTTTTAATACACCCTAGTTTTACAACAGTTAAGCACCCTGTTACCGAAAGATAACACAAAAACGCACAAAACAGTAAATTAAGAACAAAAACGTGACAAATATGCGAATTTGTCAACATTGGTGTTACTGCATCATTGTTTTACAGCAGTTAGGGCACCCTGTTGCCACAATAAGACACAAAAACGCACAAAACAAACACATTAACAACAAAAACGTGTTAAATATGTGAATTTGTCGACATTGGTGTTACTACATCATAGTTTTACAGCACTTAGGCACCCTGTTACCAGAAGATGGTACAAATACGCACAAAACAGTAAATTGGGAACAAAAACGTCACAAATATGCGAATTTGTCAACATTGGTGTTACTACACCATAGTTTTACAGCACTTAGGCACCCTGTTACCAGATGATGGTACAAATACGCACAAAACAGTAAATTAGGAACAAAAACGTGACAAATATGCGAATTTGTCAACATTGGTGTTATTACACCATAGTTTTACAGCAGTTAAGCACCCTGTTACCAGAAGATGGTACAAATACGCACAAAACAGTAAATTGGGAACAAAAACGTCACAAATATGCGAATTTGTCAACATTGGTGTTACTACACCATAGTTTTACAGCACTTAGGCACCCTGTTACCACAAGATGACACAGAAACGCACAAAACAGTAAATTAAGAACAAAAACGTGACAAATATGCGAATTTGTCAACAGTGGTGTTACTACACCATAGTTTTACAGCAGTTAAGCACCCTGTTACCACAAGATGACACAGAAACGCACAAAACAGTAAATTGGGAACAAAAACGTCACAAATATGCGAATTTGTCAACATTGGTGTTACTACACCATAGTTTTACAGCAGTTAAGCACCCTGTTACCACAAAATGGTACAAATACGCACAAAACAGTAAATTAGGAACAAAAACGTGACAAATGTGCGATTTGTCGACATTGGTGTTACTACACCTAGTTTTACAGCAGTTAAGCACCCTGTTACCACAAGATGACACAAAAACGCACAAAACAGTAAATTGGGAACAAAAACGTCACAAATATGCGAATTTGTCAACATTGGTGTTACTACACCATAGTTTTACAGCAGTTAAGCACCCTGTTACCACAAAATGGTACAAATACGCACAAAACAGTAAATTAGGAACAAAAACGTGACAAATGTGCGATTTGTCGACATTGGTGTTACTACACCTAGTTTTACAGCAGTTAAGCACCCTGTTACCACAAGATGACACAAAAACGCACAAAACAGTAAATTGGGAACAAAAACGTCACAAATATGCGAATTTGTCAACATTGGTGTTACTACACCATAGTTTTACAGCACTTAGGCACCCTGTTACCAGAAGATGGTACAAATACGCACAAAACAGTAAATTAGGAACAAAAACGTGACAAATATGCGAATTTGTCAACATTGGTGTTATTACACCATAGTTTTACAGCAGTTAAGCACCCTGTTACCAGAAGATGGTACAAATACGCACAAAACAGTAAATTGGGAACAAAAACGTCACAAATATGCGAATTTGTCAACATTGGTGTTACTACACCATAGTTTTACAGCACTTAGGCACCCTGTTACCAGAAGATGGTACAAATACGCACAAAACAGTAAATTAAGAACAAAAACGTGACAAATATGCGAATTTGTCAACAGTGGTATTACACCATTTTACAGCACTTAGGCACCCTGTTACCAGAAGATGGTACAAATACGCACAAAACAGTAAATTAAGAACAAAAACGTGACAAATATGCGAATTTGTCAACATTGGTGTTACTACACCATAGTTTTACAACAGTTAAGCACCCTGTTACCACAAGATAACACAAAAACGCACAAAACAGTAAATTAAGAACAAAAACGTGACAAATATGCGAATTTGTCAACAGTGGTGTTATTACACCATAGTTTTACAGCAGTTAAGCACCCTGTTACCACAAGATGACACAGAAACGCACAAAACAGTAAATTAGGAACAAAAACGTGTTAAATATGCGAATTTGTCAACATTGGTGTTACTACACCATAGTTTTACAGCACTTAGGCACCCTGTTACCAGAAGATGGTACAAATACGCACAAAACAGTAAATTGGGAACAAAAACGTCACAAATATGCGAATTTGTCAACATTGGTGTTACTACACCATAGTTTTACAACAGTTAAGCACCCTGTTACCACAAGATAACACAAAAACGCACAAAACAGTAAATTAAGAACAAAAACGTGACAAATATGCGAATTTGTCAACAGTGGTGTTACTACACCATAGTTTTACAGCAGTTAAGCACCCTGTTACCACAAGATGACACAGAAACGCACAAAACAGTAAATTAAGAACAAAAACGTGACAAATATGCGAATTTGTCGACATTAGTGTTAATACACCCAAGTTTTACAGCAGTTACACACACTTTTAACACACAATGGCAAAAAACGCACAAAACAATCAAATTAACAACAAAAACGTGTTAAATATGCGAATTTGTCAACATTGGTGTTACTGCATCATGTTTTACAGCAGCAGTTAGGGCACCCTGTTGCCACAATAAGACACAAAAACGCACAAAACAAACACATTAACAACAAAAACGTGTTAAATATGTGAATTTGTCGACATTGGTGTTACTACATCATAGTTTTACAGCACTTAGGCACCCTGTTACCAGAAGATGGTACAAATACGCACAAAACAGTAAATTGGGAACAAAAACGTCACAAATATGCGAATTTGTCAACATTGGTGTTACTACACCATAGTTTTACAGCAGTTAAGCACCCTGTTACCACAAGATGGTACAAATACGCACAAAACAGTAAATTAGGAACAAAAACGTGACAAATATGCGATTTTGTCGACATTAGTGTTAATACACCCAAGTTTTACAGCAGTTACACACACTTTTAACACACAATGGCAAAAAACGCACAAAACAATCAAATTAACAACAAAAACGTGTTAAATATGCGAATTTGTCAACATTGGTGTTACTGCATCATTGTTTTACAGCAGTTAGGGCACCCTGTTGCCACAATAAGACACAAAACGCACAAAACAAACACATTAACAACAAAAACGTGTTAAATATGTGAATTTGTCGACATTGGTGTTACTACATCATAGTTTTACAGCACTTAGGCACCCTGTTACCAGAAGATGGTACAAATACGCACAAAACAGTAAATTGGGAACAAAAACGTCACAAATATGCGAATTTGTCAACATTGGTGTTACTACACCATAGTTTTACAGCAGTTAAGCACCCTGTTACCACAAGATGGTACAAATACGCACAAAACAGTAAATTAGGAACAAAAACGTGACAAATATGCGATTTTGTCGACATTAGTGTTAATACACCCAAGTTTTACAGCAGTTACACACACTTTTAACACACAATGGCAAAAAACGCACAAAACAATCAAATTAACAACAAAAACGTGTTAAATATGCGAATTTGTCAACATTGGTGTTACTGCATCATTGTTTTACAGCAGTTAGGGCACCCTGTTGCCACAATAAGACACAAAAACGCACAAAACAAACACATTAACAACAAAAACGTGTTAAATATGTGAATTTGTCGACATTGGTGTTACTACATCATAGTTTTACAGCACTTAGGCACCCTGTTACCAGAAGATGGTACAAATACGCACAAAACAGTAAATTAAGAACAAAAACGTGACAAATATGCGAATTTGTCAACAGTGGTGTTACTACACCATAGTTTTACAGCAGTTAAGCACCCTGTTACCACAAAATGGTACAAATACGCACAAAACAGTAAATTAGGAACAAAAACGTGACAAATGTGCGATTTTGTCGACATTGGTGTTACTACACCCTAGTTTTACAGCAGTTAAGCACCCTGTTACCACAAGATGACACAAAAACGCACAAAACAGCCAAATTAGTATACTTTCATATACCTTTAGTTAGCAATATATATAGAACTTGACATAAGTAAATCCTCATATCTGTTTATAATTTCCACGGCCAAAAAATTGTTGCCTTGACAAAGATATTATATTTTAATAAGCAAAATAAGTAATATACGACTTCAAAAGGGTATTGTTCCAGGACGCCCTTAACTTTACGAAACAAAGTTGATTTTGTACAGAATTCAGAAGTTGTGTTTAAATAATATAACGACTTTTTAGGATTTAAAGCGAAGAAAATAACTTTACGAATTATAACATTTTACAACAAGCACGAATAATTAGGGACGTATCGACCATCTTAGGTGTCAAACTCCCATTCGGAATAGATACTCTCATTGTCGTTATCAGTGTCACTGTCGGTTTCACTATCCATATCAAAATTTGTATCTCTTTCCAGCTCATCCTCCACATCTTCATAGGATTGCTTAGTATTGTCATTGTGCGACTCAATTATGTCCTGGAATCCAGACAATTGTAAACCGAGAACTGGCAAGAAAGATTGGATTCCAAGCCTTAATTGTTGCATGGCAAAGTTAATTCCTTCGTTAACCAAGGCAAGCTTTCCTCTGACAATGGTCCTTTTGACTGAGCTTGTAGAATAGGTTTTTGCCTAAAATAAAAAGATTTCAATATACGTTACATAAAAAGCAATCGCATAGCTTACAGATGTGGCTTACAGAAATGTCGAAAAGGAAATTGCGGACCTAAATAACTTTTAAATTATCGCATCTTCGCATTAGATACACACAATTAACACCCAATAGACCTTCCAAGAGCTTACATAATGGCCAAACAATAAAAAATGTGCGTCCATGAGAAGGTATGTACGGCGTAGGTTTTTAGCTTTTTGATACACCATGCATGTAATGCAGTATAATTCCAACCATAACATTTTGCTCGTATACAAGAAACTTCGTGCTTCGTGAAGATGGTTACAATATGGTAGCTGAAATGTTCACTGCATGATTCAGGATATGGGCTATCCACAAATATGCATAAATTGTACTTCATCACCCTTTAAACCTACAAAGTAATTACCGCCGAAAAACATACCACACACACAGCACTTTCCACCGCAAGAACAGGCTGTTCACCACCACATTGGCTGCGACTTTTACCTATATGTTCGAAAATTAAAAATAATTTTAAGCCTGGTTTTCAGATGTCAAGGGCCACCGACACAATAACCATCGTCAAAGAATTACGTTATATGAAAACCAGCCTTTACACCTGCAATAAAAATTTGGATCTGTTGCATTTAGCCGAATAGACTGCAGTTCAGTCAAGGTTATATTGCTTATGTTCTTTGACGCGCAGCTCACAGAGTTTAAAAACATAATTTACATTTTTCCAATAAGGACAAAAGCTTTTTGCAATCGATCGCTGAAAACATACTCTATATTTCACAATTCTAAAAGTGACCGGGAAAATTACCTTGCAGCAGGTTTTCCAATTTTGCAAGTTCGCTATAAAGTGCCGGAAGGCATTTCTTGGTGTAATATTCAAGGTATTGGAACATTTCCTTTTTAGTAACTTCGATTTCCTCCTGAAACCGTTGAATTTCCATCAACTTATCCACCACAGATCGTCTCGTTACCAAAGGCACTATTGTATGAAAGGCACAATATATTCATATATAATGTACTACGCGTCCGGCAATTTATAATTATGTACGTACAAGTTCTATTTGCAAGCCTGGCTCAGTCTGTATACGAGAAACAGTAGCTACTCACACTCATCAACTGGCTCGTTCCGAGAATTCCATGGAAACTTTCCATTTAAAATTTCTTCTATGTTGCTTAGCGGTTCGTCTGCAATTCGATTATAATTTGAAATCAAAGAATGGATACTCTCTTTCTCTTTGCTGATCTTTCTCCTTAACTTATTTCGTTGCTTCGAAGAATCTTGAAGAAAATAATATTTGGTTAAAATGTTACCTTCCCTTTATCCCGCATGTGGAGGCTAATTTTCCGCGGTTTCGTTTTTTATGGGTGTTTTACTCGCACGGAAACGTTGGCTTTAAATGTTACTACTGAAATAAAGGAAGAGACACTGAAAATGTAGCTATTAAATGTAGAACCACCTGCAAGTTTTGCAATGTTAAATGCCAGATGAGAGATCGCGTTATGATGGAATTCCATATTGTATCTCAAATATTCCAAAGATTTATTTTTTAAAACACCTTCACCAAAGGAATAATTGCGACAGATCTTGGGCTGAAACTGTTTAGATTTTTCCTTATAAATCTTTTCAGCAACGTCAAACAAGGCCTTCTCTTTTGGCGTTAACACATCTAATGTGAGCAAATGACATATGTATTTCATTTCCTCCGGAGTTATGGAATATCTTTTATTTCTCGATTTTTCATCCACTGACATAAATTTGAAAGAGAAAAAAGAAACACGTCGTCATTGCACGAAAAAATTACACCAAGACATCGCATTCTGAGAAGAGCATACCTAACGTTTTTAGTTTTATTATTTATAATAATAGATTCGCCACAGTATCATGTACTGCATGTAAACTGAACAAAACTACACAAAATTCTATACGTACGTTTAGCAGCGTCAAATATATCTTCTTTCCATTTCTGTAATGTTGTTGGATCACACTCAAGTTTCTCTGACATGCTTTCTAATTCTTTCTGCATGATGGCGGTTTTATCTTTAGCCTAGAACCATGCATATAAAAGTACAGAACACATTATTATTTTTCCAAGAGAAGATTATACATTTCAGTACTCCCCTTTCCGTGCATGGGAAATTTGCATTGCATCTACATATTTTTCAATCCTCCACGCTTTAAATTTCTACCCACACCTTTTTTTTTAATAAATTTGTTTCTGTCTTATTTTTTGACGAAAACTACCGAAACGGATTTGGCAAAGTATTTGTAGCTATGTTATGTGACAAGGGGGGATTTCGTTTTAAACTATTCGGCATATTTGCTTACACTTTTTAGGCTAAGCCAATCAGAATGCCTAAATTTTTAATACATCATGTAAAATGATGATTATTCTGATTGGGTTACTGAAAATGTAAACAAACTTACTGATTGGTCTAAAACGAAATTTCCCTTGTTATGGTTTCCCTTGTTATGGTATAGTTACTATTACTATTAGGTAAAAAATAGAAAAATTAATAACTTTTGTATATCTTTTCGCAAGAATACTTGACAGTTTGGTTATTTTTCTTTTATTCCACTCCAGTGCATGTTCAGTCAGCAATTCCTCTCGTCCTATGTATGCATACATCAGAATTAAACGTTTAACTGGTTTGATAATTTTATTGCACATGCTTACCTTCAGGTAACATATGCTTGGTAGTGCACCCTAACCGCGAGAAATGACTGTTAATCTGTTCTACTTCCTCTCCTGTTGTTGCAGAAGCGCCATCTTGCCATCGCCCTCCCCAAATAACCTGCAAAAAAGATTACACAATGGACACTGCACTTGACTGCACACTTGCCACGTACGAAATATAATAAGCACAAGGAAATTTACCTGGCAATACCAAGCATGTGCTTTGGCATGCATTACGGAAAGAGCAGGTTTCATCTTTTGAGATGTGGTTACATCATTTTTACACAGCCAAGGCCAATACTTGCAGATGACATCATACCAGAAGAATTGTGTTGTACGACGAAGGTAATATTCCTTTTGCATATAATGTGCATAGCCATACACTTCTCCGTGCTTCATGCTAACTGCATGCTGGGCAACACTGTGACGACAGCCAGCAATTTCTAGCCCAGTTTCATCAACAATTTTCTTTTTCTTCAAAGTATTTCCAGCAGCATGCCAAATAGAATCGCCACACTTAGAATCATCTGTGACCTAGGGTAAAGTATAGCCGAATTGAAACAGCTCGATTTTAGATTATTTTTATACGTACAGTAGATATATACAGTAGAAATATTTCCATTCACGAAAAGAGCTACCAAATGTTTTGCTGTTAATTGTTCCCATCTATATAAAAGATAGAGAAAGATACATCAAACTAATATCTGTACAACTATTTAACTACTGAGGCAATTAGCAAACATAATCATAAAAGAACAGGATTCCATTTTTTGCATGAAGCGATACATTGAAGTTGATACTTAGAAGTTGGTTTAAACGTACCCGCCCTTTTTGTATCGAAAACATTTCTAGTGATTTCACAAAACTATTTTGAGAAATTCCAGGAACAATCTTCTGTAAATTATCCCAGAAATGAAAGAGATCTTGGTGAAATACATATGTCATGTCACGAATAGTTCCAGGCCAAAACCCCAGCTGTATTAAAACATGGGGACTTGTTGATGAAATAACATTGTCACATTGTTTACATTCATATTTTGTGTGACTAATGTCGAATCTACCTGAAGATATAATAATAAATATTTAACCAATTAGCACAAAAATATAAGTTTTGAGTTCCATGATAGAGATCAACATTTGGCCTATAAAGCCTATCTGAATAGCATCATCTGGTTTGAATCTTGCAGGAGCTAGGTTCAGCCTACATAATGTATCATTTATAGCTACAGTATAAAACTATAGAATCTATTTCAGAAAGACAATGTTTTTGTGAATAAAAAAGACAACTAAAATAGCATACCTTTCAATGTTACAGCAATGCAACCCATACCCTTCTCATCATATAAAATATTGCAAGGAAATAGGCATGTGGGACAAATAACATCACCAAATGGAAGGGACCGTTCTAAAAAATACATAGACAATTCATATATTTTCAGAAACTGTTTGAAGAACCCTCTAAAAATGGCAGAACTTTCCTACCAAGGGAAAACATTATCTCACACCTAGAGTTTCACAAAGATGCTGAGATAATACAAAGATAATACTGACTGGTCAATTTTTTTTACAAATTTCATGTGACAAATATGTTTCTGTGTTTCTTTATTTGAAAAAGACCTAATAAAATTTTTTATGAGAAAATTTGCCAATGAATATTTACTCATGTAAAATGAACTTTAGGTTTGACATAAATGCTAAATAGATCATGCTAAATTTCATATTTAAAGAGCATCTTGAGAGTATCACGGTCACAATGCACCTTTTGACACAAGGTATAAGTTACATCTTTTTAGCCATGCTATAATATTTACCAACAGTAATCCATTCCAGTTTGCTGTTAATTGAGGCTGTTGGAGGAATAGGTTCATGAAAACCATTCAAAATTGCATCTCGATCATGAAATGGATGGTTCTTATGGTTCTCCTCATCACAATCCCCACAGACATATCTATGTGAAATGCAGTCTTGACATCCAATAACTGCCATGGCATCTTTACAGCTTTCGCATAACAATTCATCAAAAATGCCAATGGAAAATTTAGTTTGCAGCAAAACTTCGATTAAACTACTTCTGACTTCCTCCCAGCTTTCATAAAGGGAATTTTGTCTTTCATGCCAGGTTCGTTTCTTTTGCTGACCACCACATTTCCAGTTACATAATAATCCTTTTGCTTCTTCAAGGATATCATTCATTGTCACATCTAAACAAAATCGATGATACTGCTTTAAAAATGAGCTGCTAGGTAGAATGCCACAAAATCATTGTACACCATATTACACCATTAAGTTTAATATACATTCGATAAACCAAGTTTTGTAAAGTAGCAGGGTCTTTAAATTCCATATATAAATGCATAAACAGTATCCATATTGGAAAGTTTGCAATATGTGTGAATGATGAGTCACAATCTTCCCTGCACACAGCCAATCTAGCAATGTGGCAGCATGTGTATAATGTCTAGTCAGTAGTCACAGAGGACACAAAGCTATACGAACGTTGTTTAGATAATAAATATTGACTTTTAGCACATCATATTTTACAATAGCGGTTCAAAATGTCAACAAAGCGGATTAAAAACTTCACAGCATTTTTAGCTGTTGTAATTGTACATATTTATATTAGATCCATACCCTCTACAGCGTTTGTCGTTACATCCATATCTGATTCACGATCCAATAAACTTACTTCTGGTGGTTCTTGTTCTACGTAAAAAGTGACAAAATAATAAATCATCCGAATGATGGGACCTATCTGGCGTAGGTTCTGTGTAAAATGTTACAAACAGAAGCATACCTTGGAAAATATTATCGCTGTGTTCCTCTAAGTTTTTTGATCTTGAACTAGAGGCGGTATCATCGCGATTATAATACTTTGGATTGTAAGTATTTTTGCAACTCCGTTGGCCAGTTTTTGGATCCGTGCTATACTCATAATGAATAGGCTTTCTTCTCTTTTTTCGCTTTTCTAAAATATCATTACCTTGCCTAATAAGACAATCCATGGAAGGGAGTTTCTTCTTGCGAGCATTGGCAGCCCTTTCAAAATTCTCCGCCATTGTGAAAGATTTGAGTTGGTTTTGACCCAGTTTCTTTCCGTTTCATAATGCTCGGCCACGCGTCGCGAAATTATTGTTTTAGTAATTTCGGATGTGTTTAAGAATTTATTGATATAATAAATTTAGAAGTGGAGCTCATGTTGATAAATGAATGTGAGCGTTTGGGTCCCAATAGACTTAAAAATAAGAAATTAGCATATAAACGTCCTACTGCAGACATTGTCATAACACCAACGGATAAAACTAAGCGATTAGTCGCACTTGATTCTAGTCAGTACGCCAATATGATTACAGAAAGTACTATTGGTACAGGAAAGTATGAGGAGAAGAAGAGATTGAATCTACCTAGAACTGAACAAATTCGATTCAATAAAGAATTAAATAAGATCGCCAACAAATACAAGACCAGTGATCCTGAATTGTATAAGCGGCTTAAACCATTAATCTGCAGTGAACCACTTCCCAGCCCTGTTCACTGTCTACCTAAGGATCATAAAGAGGGAACCTTGAAAGGGAGACCTATCCATTCAGCTACGGACACACCATCTACGCCCTTATCTAAGTTCTTAGTACATGCCCTAACACCATTACTCAATCATGTTGATGCCCATCTCAAGGATACGGAAGACTTTATAAGTTTTCTTAAATACATAGATGGGAAGGAAGTACAGGGCATCTGTAGCTTGGATGTTAAGAACGTGTATGGGTCTATTCCTTTAGAAGATGTGAATGACAATACACTAGGGGTATTTACAGTTGTGAAGAATTTTTTTGACGAACATAAGAATGATACATGTCTATCGAATTTAGATGTAAGAGATTTCGAAAAACTTTTGCGTTTATCCATCACTACCGATACTGTATTCATTC